>NC_054473.1:79005989-79010989 GCF_017639515.1 Carcharodon carcharias
AGAGAGAGTGTGTGTGTGAGAGAGAGAGAGTGTGTGTGTGAGAGAGAGAGAGAGAAAGTGTGTTTGAGAGAGTGTGTGTGTGTGAGAGAGAGTGTGTGTGAGCGTGAGTGTGTGTGTGTGTGAGCGTGAGTGAGTGTGTGTGTGTGTGTGTGTGTGTGTGAGAGAGAGAGAGAAAGTGTGTGTGAGAGAGAGAGTGTGTGAGTGAGAGAGAGTGTGTGTGTGAGAGAGTGTGTACGTGTCTGAGAGTGTATGCGTGTCTGAGAGTGTATGTGTGTCTGAGAGAGTGTGTGTGCATGTCTGAGAGAGTGTGTGCGTGTCTGAGAGAGTGTGTGCGTGTCTGAGAGAGTGTGTGCATGTCTGAGAGAGTGTGTGCATGTCTGAGAGAGTGTGTGCATGTCTGAGAGAGTGTGTGCGTGTCTGAGAGAGAGTGTGTGTTTGAGAGAGAGAGTGTGTGTGTGTGTGAGTGTGTGAGAGAGAGAGCGTGAGTGTGTGTGAGTGTGTGAGTGTGTGAGAGAGCGAGTGTGTGCATGAGTGAGAGAGAGAGTGTGTGAGAGTGTGCATGTGTGAGAGAGTGATTGTGCATATGTGAGAGAGCGTGCATGTGTGAGAGAGAGCGAGTGTGTGTGTGAGAGAGTGAGTGTGCGTGTGAGAGAGTGAGTGTGCGTGTGAGAGAGTGTGCATGTGAGAGAGTAAGTGTGCATATGAGAGAGTGTGCATGTGAGAGAGAGTGTGCATGTGAGAGAGAGTGTGCGTGTGAGAGAGGGTGCGTGTGAGAGACAGTGTGTGTGTGTGTGAGAGAGAGTGTGCATGTGTGAGAGAGAGTGTGCGTGTGTGAGAGAGAGTGTGCGTGTGTGAGAGTGTGCGTGTGCAGGAGAGTGAGATTGTATGTGTGTGTTGGAGAGAGAGAGTGTGTTTATGTGGGAGAGAGAGAGTGTGTGTGTGAGAGAGAGAGAGTATGTGTGTGTGTGAGAGAGAGAGAGGGTGTGTGTGTGTATGAGAGAGTGTGCATGTGAAAAACCCAGTGTTTGTGTGAGAGAGAGTGTGTATGTGTGAGAGAGAGTGTGTGTGTGTGAGAGATTGTGTGTGTGTGAGAGAGAGAGTGTGTGTGTGTGAGAGAGAATGAGAGTGTGTGTGTGAGAGAGAGAATGAGAGTGTGTGTGTGTGAGAGAGTGTGAGTGAGTGTGTGTGACAGTGAGAGTAAGTGTGTGTCAGTGAGAGAGTGTGTGTGTGCGAGAGAGCAAGTGTGTATGTGTGTGAGAGAGTGTGAGTGTGAGAGAGAGAGAGTGTGTGTGTTTGTGTGTGACAGTGAGTGTGTGTGAGAGAGAGGGAGTGTATGTGTGAGAGAGAGGGAGTGTGTTTGTGTGAGAGAGAGAGTGTGTGCATGTCTGAGAGAGTGTAAGCGTATCTGAGAGAGTGTGTGCGTGTGTCTGAGAGAGTGTGCGCATGTCTGAGAGAGTGTGTGTGCGTAAGAGAGAGAGTGTGTGTGTGAGAGAGTGTGCGTATGTGAGAGAGAGTGTGCGTGTGAGAGAGTGTGCGTGTGAGAGACAGTGTGTGTGTGTGAGAGAGAGTGTGTGTGTGGGAGAGTGTGCATGTGTGAGAGAGAGTGTGCGTGTGTGAGAGTGTGTGTGTGCAGGAGAGTGTGTGTGTGAGTGTGAGAGTGAGATTGTGTGTGTGTTGGAGAGAGAGAGTGTGTTTATGTGGGAGAGAGTGAGAGAGTGTGTGTGGTGAGAGGGAGAGAGAGTGAGTGTGTGAGAGTGAGAGAGACAGAGGGTGTGTGCGTGTGAGAGAGAGTGTGCGTGTGAAAGAGTGTGTGTTTGTGCGAGAGAGAGAGAGAGTGTGTGTGTGAGAGAGAATGAGAGCGTGTGTGAGAGAGAATGAGAGTGTGTGTGAGAGAGAATGAGAGTGTGTGTGTGAGAGAGAGTGAGTGAGTGTGTGTGACAGTGAGAGTGAGTGTGTGTTTGTGCGAGAGAGCAAGTGTGTATGTGTGCGAGAGTGTGTGTGAGAGTGTGAGTGTGAGAGAGAGAGTGTGTACGTGTCTGAGAGTGTGTACATGTCTGAGAGTGTATGCGTGTCTGAGAGTGTATGCGTGTCTGAGAGTGTATGCGTGTCTGAGAGTATATGCGTGTCTGAGAGAGTGTGTGCGTGTCTGAGAGAGTGTGTGCGTGTCTGAGAGAGTGTGTGCGTGTCTGAGAGAGTGTGTGTGTGACTGAGAGAGAGTGTGTGTGTGAGAAAGAGAGTGTGTGTCTGTGTGAGTGTGTGAGGGAGTGAGTGTGTGCGTGTGTGAGAGAGAGAGTGTGTGAGAGTGTGATTGTGCATATGTGAGAGAGCGTGCATGTGTGAGAGAGAGCGAGTGTGCGTGTGTGAGAGTGAGTGTGCATGTGAGAGAGTGAGTGTGCATATGAGAGAGAGAGTGTGCATGTGAGAGATAGTGTGCATGTGAGAGAGAGTGTGCGTGTGAGAGAGTGTGCGTGTGAGAGACAGTGTGTGTGTGTGAGGGAGAGTGCGCATGTGTGAGAGAAAGTGTGCGTGTGTGAGAGAGAGTGTGCGTGTGTGAGAGACTGTGTGCGTGTGTGAGAGACTGTGTGCGTGTGTGAGAGAGTGTGCGTGTGTGAGAGTGTGCGTGTGCAGGAGAGTGAGATTGTGTCTGTGAGAGTGTGTGTGTGAGAGTGAGAGATAGAGAGAGGGTGTGTGCGTGTGAGAGAGAGTGTGCGTGTGAAAGAGTGTGTGTTTGTGTGAGAGAGAGAGTGTGTGTGTGTGAGAGAGAATGAGAGTGTGTGTGAGAGAGAATGAGAGTGTGTGTGAGAGAGAATGAGAGTGTGTGTGTGAGAGAGAGTGTGAGTGAGTGTGTGTGACAGTGAGAGTGAGTGAGTGTATGTCAGTGAGAGTGTGTGTGTGTTTGTGCGAGAGAGCAAGTGTGTATGTGTGTGAGAGAGAGTGTGTGTGTGAGAGAGAGAGAGTGTGTACGTGTCTGAGAGTGTGTATGTGTCTGAGAGTGTGTATGTGTCTGAGAGTGTGTACGTGTCTGAGTGCGTACGTGTCTGAGGGTGTATGTGTCTGAGAGTGTATAAGTGTGTGTGTGTGTGTAAGTGTGTGAGAGAGTGAGTGTGTGCGTGTGCATGTGTGAGAGAGTGATTGTGCATATGTGAGAGAGCGTGCATGTGTGAGAGAGAGCGAGTGTGCGTGTGAGAGAGTGAGTGTGCGTGTGAGAGAGTGAGTGTGCATGTGAGAGAGTGAGTGTGCATATGAGAGAGAGAGTGTGCATGTGAGAGAGAGTGTGCATGTGTGAGAGAGAGTGTGCGTGTGTGAGAGAGAGTGTGCGTGTGTGAGAGAGAGTGTGCGTGTGTGAGAGTGTGCGTGTGCAGGAGAGTGAGATTGTGTGTGTGTGTTGGAGAGACAGAGTGTGTTTATGTGGGAGAGAGAGAGTGTGTGTGTGTGTGAGAGAGAGAGTGTGTGTGTGTGTGAGAGAGAGAGAGAGGGTGTGTGTGTATATGAGAGAGTGTTCGTGTGAAAGAGTCTGTGTTTGTGTGAGAGAGAGAGAGTGTGTGTGTGAGAGACAGAGTGTGTGTGTGGGAGAGAGTGTGTGTGTGAGAGAGAGAGTGTGTGTGTGTGAGAGAATGAGAATGTGTGTGTGAGAGAGAGAATGAGAGTGTGTTTGTGAGAGATAGTGAGTGAGTGTGTGTGACGGTGAGAGTAAGTGAGTGTGTGTCAGTGAGAGAGTGTGTGTGTGCGAGAGAGCAAGTGTATATGTGTGTGAGAGAGAGAGTGTGTGTGTTTGTGTGTGACAGTGAGTGTGTGTGAGAGAGAGGGAGTGTGTTTGTGTGAGGCAGAGGGTGTGTGCGTGTCTGAGAGAGTGTGTGCGTGTCTGAGAGAGTGTGTGCGTGTCTGAGAGAGTGTGTGTGCGTGTCTGAGAGAGTGTGTGTGTGAGAGAGAGTGTGTGTGTGAGAAAGAGTGTGTGTGTGAGAGAGAGTGTGTGTGTGAGAGAGAGTGTGTGTGTGTGTGTGTGTGAGAGAGAGAGCAAGTGTGCATGTGAGAGAGTGTGTGTGTGAGAGAGTGAGCGAACGTGTGAGAGAGAGTGTGCATGTGAGAGAGAGTGTGCGTGTGAGAGAGAGTGTGCGTGTGAGAGTGTGCGTATGAGAGAGAGTGTGCGTGTGAGAGAGAGTGTGCGTGTGAGAGAGAGTGTGCATGTGTGAGAGAGTGTGTGTGTGTGAGAGTGAGATTGTGTTTGTGTGTTGGAGAGAGAGAGTGTGTGTTGAGAGGGAGAGAGTGTGTGTGTGAGAGTGTGTGTGTGTGTGTGTGTGTATGTGTGAGAGAGAGAGAGCAAGTGTATATGAGAGAGAGTGTGTGTGTGAGAGAATGTGTGTGTGAGCGTGAGTGTGTGTGTGTGTGTGTGTGTGTGTGTGTGAGAGAGAGAGTGCGTGCATGTGTGAGAGAGCGTGCATGTGTGAGAGAGAGAGCGAGTGTGCGTGTGAGAGAGTGAGTGTGCGTATGAGAGAGTGTGCATGTGAGAGAGAGTGTGCATGTGAGAGAGAGTGTGCATGTGTGAGAGAGTGTGTGTGTGAGAGAGTGTGCGTGTGAGAGACAGTGTGTGTGTGTGAGAGACTGTGTGCGTGTGTGATAGAGAGTGTGCGTGTGTGAGACTGTGCGTGTGCAGGAGAGTGTGTGTGTGAGAGTGAGATTGTGTGTGTGTGTGTTGGAGAGAGAGAGTGTGTTTATGTGGGAGAGAGAGAGATATTGTTTGTGGTGAGAGGGAGAGAGAGTGTGTGTGTGAGAGAGTGAGCGAACGTGTGAGAGAGAGTGTGCATGTGAGAGAGAGTGTGCGTGTGAGAGAGAGTGTGCGTGTGAGAGTGTGCGTATGAGAGAGAGTGTGCGTGTGAGAGAGAGTGTGCGTGTGAGAGAGAGTGTGCATGTGTGAGAGAGTGTGTGTGTGTGAGAGTGAGATTGTGTTTGTGTGTTGGAGAGAGAGAGAGTGTGTTTATGTGTGAGAGAGAGAGTGTGTGTTG
>NC_054473.1:79023489-79025989 GCF_017639515.1 Carcharodon carcharias
TGTGTGAGAGTGTGTGAGAGTGTGCATGTGTGAGAGATTGTGCATATGTGAGAGAGAGAGAGTGTGCATGTTTGAGAGAGTGAGTGTGTGTGTGAGAGAGTGTGCATGTGAGAGAGAGTGTGCATGTGAGAGAGAATGTGCGTATGAGAGTGAGTGTGCATGTGAGAGAGAGTGTGCGTGTGATAGATAGAGTGTGCATGTGAGAGAGAGAGTGCATGTGAGAGAGTGTGCGTGTGAGAGAGAGTGTGCGTGTGAGAGAGAGTGTGCATGTGAGAGAGAGTGCGTGTGTGAGAGAGAGTGTGCATGTGTGTGTGAGTGTGAGAGTGAGATTGTGTGCGTGTGTTGGAGTGAGTGTGGTTTTGTGTGAGAGAGAGAGAATGTGTGTGGTGAGAGGGAGAGAGTGTGTGTGTGTGACAGTGAGAGTGAGTGAGTGTGTGTCAGTGAGAGTGTGTGTGTGTGTGTGTGCGAGAGAGCAAGTGTGTATGTGTGTGAGAAAGTGTGAGTGTGAGAGAGAGTGAGTGTGTGTGAGAGAGAGAGGGAGTGTATGTATGAGAGAGAGAGTTTGTTTGTGTGAGAGAGAGAGAGAGTGTGTTTGTGTGAGAGAGAGAGAGAGAGAGTGTGTGCATGTCGGAGAGAGTGTGTGCGTGTCTGAGAGAGTGTGTGTGTTTCTGAGAGAGCGTGTGTGTGTCTGAGAGAGAGTGTGCATGTGTGTGTGAGTGTGAGAGTGAGATTGTGTGTGTGTGTTGGAGGGAGAGAGTGTGGTTATGTGTGAGAGAGAGAGAGAGTGTGTGTGGTGAGAGGGAGAGAGAGTGTGTATATGTGTGAGAGAGAGAGAGTGTGAAAGAGTCTGTGTTTGTGTGAGAGAGAGTGTGTGTGTGAGAGAGAGTGTGTGTGTGAGTGAGAGAGAGTGTGTGAGAGAATGAGAGCGTGTGAGAGAGAATGAGTGTGTGAGAGAGAATGAGAGTGTGTGCTAGAGAGAGTGAGTGAGTGTGTGTGACAGTGAGAGTGAGTGAGTGAGTGTGTGTCAGTGAGAGGATGTGTGTGTGTGCGAGGGAGTAAGTGTGTATGTGTGTGAGAGAGTGTGAATGTGTGTGAGAGAGAGAGGGAGTGTATGTGTGAGAGAGAGTGTGTTTGTGTGAGAGAGAGATTGTGTGTGTGTCTGAGAGAGTATGTGTGTATCTGAGAGAGTGTGTGCGTGTCTGAGAGAGTGTGTACGTGTCTGAGGGAGAGTGTGCATGTCTGAGAGAATGTGTGCGTGTCTGAGAGAGTGTGTGCGTGTCTGAGAGAGTGTGTGCGTGTCTGATAGGGCGTTTGCATGTCCGAGAGAGAGTGTGTGTGTGAGAGAGAGAGTGTGTATGTGAGAGAGAGAGTGTGTGTGTGAGAGAATGTTTGTGTGAGAGAGAGTGTGTGCGTGAGAGAGAGTGTGTGCGTGAGAGAGAGTGTTTGTGTGAGTGTGTGAGAGAGAGAGAGTGTGTGAGAGTGTGCATGTGTGAGAGAGAGATTGTGCATATGTGAGAGTGAGAGTGTGCATGTGTGAGATAGAGAGTGAGTGTGCGTGTGAGAGAATGAGTGTGTGTGTGAGTGAGTGTGTGCATGTGAGATAGAGTGTGCGTGTGTGAGAGAGTGTGCGTGTGAGTGTGAGAGTGTGATTGTGTTTGTGTGTGTTGGAGAGAGAGAGTGTGTTTATGTGCGAGAGAGAGTGTGTGTGTGGTGAGAGGGAGAGAGAGAGTGTGTGTGTGTGAGAGAGAGTGTGTGTGTGTGTGAGAGAGAGTGTGAGAGAGAGTGTGAGTGTGAGGGAATGTGTGTGTGTGAGAGAGAGTTTGTGCGTGTGTGAGAGAGAGTGTGTGAGTGTTCATGTGTGAGAAAGAGAGTGTGCATGAGAGAGAGAGTGTGCATGTGTGAGAGAGAGAGAGTGTGCATGTGTGAGAGAGAGAGCGAGTGTCCATGTGAGAGAGTGTGTGTGTGTGTGGGAGAGAGTGTGTGCGTGTGAGAAAGAGGGTGCGTATGTGAGAGTGTGCATGTGTGTGAGAGAGAGAGTGAGATTGTGTGTGTGTGTGTGTGTGTTGGAGAGAGAGAGTGTGTTTATGTGTGAGAGAGAGTGTGCGTGTGGTGAGAGGGAGAGAGAGTGTGTGTGTGAGAGAGAGTATGTCTGTGTGTAAGAGAGAGAGAGAAAGTGTGTGTGTGAGAGAGAGAGAGAGTGTGTGTGTGTGAGAGAGAGTGTATGTGTGAGAGAGAGAGTGTGTGCATGTGAGAGAGAGTGTGTGTGTGAGTGTGAGAGAGAGATTGTGCATATGTGAGAGAGTGTGCATGTGTGAGAGAGAGAGCGAGTGTGCGTGTGAGAGAGTGAGTGTATGTGTGAGAGAGTGTGCATGTGAGAGAGAGTGTGCGTGTGAGAGAGAGTGTGCTTGTGAGAGAGAGTGTGCGTGCGAGAGAGAGTGTGCATGTGAGAGAGAGTGTGCGTGTGAGAGAGAGTGTGCATGTGAGAGACAGAGTGTGTGTG
>NC_054473.1:79030989-79033489 GCF_017639515.1 Carcharodon carcharias
AGAGAGAGTGTGTGTGTGAGAGAGTGTGTGAGTGTGTGAGAGAGAGTGTGTGCGTGTGTGAGAGTGTGTGAGTGTTCATGTGTGAGAAAGAGAGTGTGCATGAGAGAGAGAGTGTGCATGTGTGAGAGAGAGAGTGTGCATGTGTGAGAGAGAGAGAGCGAGTGTCCATGTGAGAGAGTGTGTGTGTGTGTGGGAGAGAGTGTGTGCGTGTGAGAAAGAGTGTGCGTATGTGAGAGTGTGCATGTGTGTGTGAGAGAGAGTGAGATTGTGTGTGTGTGTGTGTTGGAGAGAGAGAGTGTGTTTATGTGTGAGAGAGAATGTGTGTGTGGTGAGAGGGAGAGAGAGTGTGTGTGTGAGAGAGAGTGTATGTGTGAGAGAGAGAGTGTGTGCATGTGAGAGAAAGTGTGTGTATGAGTGTGAGAGAGAGATTGTGCATATGTGAGAGAGTGTGCATGTGTGAGAGAGAGAGCGAGTGTGCGTGTGAGAGAGTGAGTGTATGTGTGAGAGAGTGTGCATGTGAGAGAGAGTGTGCGTGTGAGAGAGAGTGTGCTTGTGAGAGAGAGTGTGCGTGTGAGAGAGAGTGTGCGTGTGAGAGAGAGTGTGCGTGTGAGAGAGAGTGTGCGTGTGAGAGAGAGTGTGCATGTGAGAGACACAGTGTGTGTGTGTGAGAGAGAGTGTGTACGTGTGTGAGAGAGTGTGTGAGAGTGTGCATGTGTGAGAGAGAGATTGTGCATATGTGAGAGAAAGTGTGCATGTGAGAGAGAGAGCAAGTGTGCATGTGAGAGAGTGAGTGTGCGTGTGAGAGAGAGAGTGTGTGCATGTGAGAGAGAGTGTGTGTGTGAGTGTGAGAGAGAGATTGTGCATATGTGAGAGAGTGTTCATGTGTGAGAGAGAGAGCGAGTGTGCGTGTGAGAGAGTGAGTGTATGTGTGAGAGAGTGTGCATGTAAGAGAGAGTGTGCGTGTGAGAGAGAGTGTGCTTGTGAGAGAGAGTGTGCATGTGAGAGAGAGTGTGCGTGTGAGAGAGAGTGTGCATGTGAGAGACAGAGTGTGTGTGTGTGTGACAGAGTGTGTACGTGTGTGAGAGAGTGTGTGAGAGTGTGCATGTGTGAGAGAGAGATTGTGCATATGTGAGAGAGAGAGTGTGCATGTGAGAGATAGAGCAAGTGTGCGTGTGAGAGAGTGAGTGTGCATGTGAGAGAGTGAGTGTGCGTGTGAGAGAGGGAGTGTGTGTGTGTGAGAGAGAGAGTGTGCGTGTGTGAGAGAGTGTGTGCATGTGTGAGAGTGTGCGTGCGTAGGAGAGTGTGTGTGTGAGTGTGTGAGTGAGATTGTGTGTGTGTATTGGAGAGAGAGAGTGTGTTTATGTGTGAGGGAGAGAGAGTGTGTGTGTGTGTGTGAGAGAGAGAGAGAGAGGGTGTGTGCATGTGAGAGAGTGTGCGTGTGAAAGAGTGTGTGTTTGTGCGAGAGAGAGAGAGTGTGTGTGTGTGTGAGAGAGAGAGTGTGTGTGTGAGAGAGAATGAGAGTGTGTGTGAGAGAGAATGAGAGTGTGTGTGTGAGAGAGAGAGTGAGTGAGTGTGTGTGACAGTGAGAGTGAGTGAGTGTGTGTCAGTGAGAGTGTGTGTGTGTGTGTGTGCAAGAGAGCAAGTGTGTATATGTGTGAGAGAGTGTGAGTGTGAGAGAGAGTGAGTGTGTGTGAGAGAGAGAGGGAGTGTATGTATGAGAGAGAGAGTGTGTTTGTGTGAGAGAGAGAGAGTGTGTTTGTGTGAGAGAGAGAGAGTGTGTGTGCGCGTGTCTGAGAGAGTGTATGCGTGTCTGAGAGAATGTGTGCATGTCTGAGAGAGTGTGTGCGTGTCTGAGAGAGTGTGTGCATGTCTGAGAGAGTGTGTGCATTTCTGAGAGAGGGTGTGCGTGTCTGAGAGAGAGTGTGCGTGTGAGCGAGAGTGTGTGTGTGAGCGAGAGTGTGTGTGTGAGCGAGAGTGTGTGTGTGAGCGAGAGTGTGTGTGTGAGCGAGAGTGTGTGTGTGAGCGAGAGTGTGTGTGAGCAAGAGTGTATGTTAGCAAGAGTGTGTGTGTGAGCAAGAGTGTGTGTGTGAGCAAGAGTGTGTGTGTGAGCAAGAGTGTGTGTGTGAGCAAGAGTGTGTGTGTGAGCGAGTGTGTGTGTGTGTGTGAGCGAGTGTGTGTGTGTGTGAGAGAGAGTTTGTGAGAGTGTGCATGTGTGAGAGAGTTTGTGTATATGTGAGAGAGTGTGCATGTGTGAGAGAGTGAGTGTGTGTGTGAGAGAGTGTGCGCGTGTGAGAGTGTGCATGTATGCCAGAGAGTGTGCGTGTGTGAGTGTGAGTTTGAGAGTGAGATTGTGTGTGTGTTTGTTGGAAAGAGAGAGTGTGTTTATGTGTGAGAGAGAGAGTGTGTGTGGTGTGAGGGAGAGAGAGAGTGTGTGTGTGTGAGAGAGAGTGTGTGTGTGTAAGAGAGAGAGAGAGAAAGTGTGTGTGAGAGAGAGAGAGTG
>NC_054473.1:79043489-79053489 GCF_017639515.1 Carcharodon carcharias
AGAGAGTGTGCATGTGTGAGAGAGAGAGCGAGTGTCCATGTGAGAGAGTGTGTGTGCGTGTGAGAGAGTGTGTGCATGTGAGAAAGAGTGTGCGTATGTGAGAGTGTGCGTGTGAGTGTGAGAGTGAGATTGTGTGTGTGTGTGTTGGAGAGAGAGAGTGTGTTTATGTGTGAGAGAGAGTGTGTGTGTGGTGAGAGGGAGAGAGAGTGTGTGTGTGAGAGAGAGTATGTCTGTATGTAAGAGAGAGAGAGAAAGTGTGTGTGTGAGAGAGAGAGAGTGTGTTTATGTGTGAGAGAAAGAGTGTGTGTGGTGAGAGGGGAGAGAGAGTGTGTGAGTGTTCATGTGTGAGAGAGAGAGTGTGTGCATGTGAGAGAGTGTGTGAGTGTGTGAGAGAGAGTGTGTGCGTGTGTGTGAGAGAGAGAGCGAGTGTCCATGTGAGAGAGTGTGTGTGTGTGTGGGAGAGAGTGTGTGCGTGTGAGAAAGAGTGTGCATATGTGAGAGTGTGCATGTGTGTGTGAGAGAGAGTGAGATTGTGTGTGTGTGTGTGTGTTGGAGAGAGAGAGTGTGTTTATGTGTGAGAGAGAATGTGTGTGTGGTGAGAGGGAGAGAGAGTGTGTGTGTGAGAGAGAGTGTATGTGTGAGAGAGAGAGTGTGTGCATGTGAGAGAGAGTGTGTGTATGTGTGAGAGAGAGAGAGTGTGCATGTGAGAGACAGAGTGTGTGTGTGTGAGAGAGAGTGTGTACGTGTGTGAGAGAGTGTGTGAGAGTGTGCATGTGTGAGAGAGAGATTGTGCATATGTGAGAGAAAGTGTGCATGTGAGAGAGAGAGCAAGTGTGCATGTGAGAGAGTGAGTGTGCATGTGAGAGAGTGAGTGTGCGTGTGAGAGAGTGAGTGTGCACGTGAGAGAGTGAGTGTGCGTGTGAGAGAGAGAGTGTGTGTGTGAGAGAGAGAGTATGCGTGTGTGAGAGAGAGTGTGCATGTGTGAGAGTGTGTGTGTGTAGGAGAGTGTGTGTGTGAGTGTGTGAGTGAGATTGTGTGTGTGTATTGGAGAGAGAGAGTGTGTTTATGTGTGAGGGAGAGTGTGTGTGTGGTGAGAGGGAGAGAGAGTGTGTGTGTGAGAGAGAGTTTGTCTGTGTGTAAGAGAGAGAGAGAAAGTGTGTGTGTGAGAGAGAGAGTGTGTGCATGTGAGAGAGAGTGTGTGTGTGAGTGTGAGAGAGAGATTGTACATATGTGAGAGAGTGTTCATGTGTGAGAGAGAGAGCGAGTGTGCGTGTGAGAGAGTGAGTGTATGTGTGAGAGAGTGTGCATGTAAGAGAGAGTGTGCGTGTGAGAGAGAGTGTGCTTGTGAGAGAGAGTGTGCGTGTGAGAGAGAGTGTGCATGTGAGAGAGAGTGTGCGTGTGAGAGAGAGTGTGCATGTGAGAGACAGAGTGTGTGTGTGTGTGACAGAGTGTGTACGTGTGTGAGAGAGTGTGTGAGAGTGTGCATGTGTGAGAGAGAGATTGTGCATATGTGAGAGAGAGAGTATGCATGTGAGAGATAGAGCAAGTGTGCGTGTGAGAGAGTGAGTGTGCATGTGAGAGAGTGAGTGTGCGTGTGAGAGAGAGAGTGTGTGTGTGAGAGAGAGAGTGTGCGTGTGTGAGAGAGTGTGTGCGTGTGTGAGAGTGTGCGTGCGTAGGAGAGTGTGTGTGTGAGTGTGTGAGTGAGATTGTGTGTGTGTATTGGAGAGAGAGAGTGTGTTTATGTGTGAGGGAGAGAGAGTGTGTGTGTGTGTGTGAGAGAGAGAGAGAGGGTGTGTGCATGTGAGAGAGTGTGCGTGTGAAAGAGTGTGTGTTTGTGCGAGAGCGAGAGAGTGTGTGTGTGTGTGAGAGAGAGTGTGTGTGTGAGAGAGAATGAGAGTGTGTGTGAGAGAGAATGAGAGTGTGTGTGTGAGAGAGAGAGTGAGTGAGTGTGTGTGACAGTGAGAGTGAGTGAGTGTGTGTCAGTGAGAGTGTGTGTGTGTGTGTGCAAGAGAGCAAGTGTGTATATGTGTGAGAGAGTGTGAGTGTGAGAGAGAGTGAGTGTGTGTGAGAGAGAGAGGGAGTGTATGTACGAGAGAGAGAGTGTGTTTGTGTGAGAGAGAGAGAGAGTGTGTTTGTGTGAGAGAGAGAGAGTGTGTGTGCGCGTGTCTGAGAGAGTGTATGCGTGTCTGAGAGAATGTGTGCATGTCTGAGAGAGTGTGTGCGTGTCTGAGAGAGTGTGTGCATGTCTGAGAGAGTGTGTGCATTTCTGAGAGAGTGTGTGCGTGTCTGAGAGAGAGTGTGTGTGTGAGAGAGAGTGTGTGTGTGAGAGGGAGTGTGTGCGTGTGTGAGAGAGTGTGTGTGAGAGTGTGCATGTGTGAGAGAGAGATTGTGCATATGTGAGAGTGAGAGTGTGCATGTGTGAGAGAGAGAGTGAGTGTGCGTGTGAGAGAGTGTGCATGTGAGAGAGTGAGTGTGCATGTGAGAGAATGAGTGAGGGTGTGAGAGGGAGTGTGCTTGTGAGAGAGAGTGTGCGTGTGAGAGAGAGTGTGTGTGTGTGAGAGAGAGTATGTCTGTGTGTAAGAGAGAGAGAGAAAGTGTGTGTGTGAGAGAGAGAGCGTGTGTGTGTGTGAGAGAGAGGGTATTTGTGAGAGAGAGAGTGTGTGCATGTGAGAAAGAGTGTGTGTGTGAGTGTGAGAGAGAGATTGTGCATATGTGAGAGAGTGTGCATGTGTGAGAGAGAGAGCGAGCGTGCGTGTGAGAGAGTGAGTGTATGTGTGAGAGAGTGTGCGTGTGAGAGAGAGTGTGCGTGTGAGAGAGAGTGCGTGTGAGAGAGAGTGTGTGTGAGAGAGAGTGTGCGTGTGAGAGAGTGTGCATGTGAGAGACAGAGTGTGTGTGTGTGTGAGAGAGTGTGTAAGTGTGTGAGAGAGTTTGTGAGAGTGTGCATGTGTGAGAGAGAGAATCTGCATATGTGAGAGAGAGAGAGTGTGCATGTGAGAGAGAGAGCAAGTGTGCGTGTGAGAGAGTGAGTGTGCATGTGAGAGAGAGAGCAAGTGTGCGTGTGAGAGAGTGAGTGTGCATGTGAGAGAGTGTGCATGTGAGAGAGTGAGTGTGCATGTGAGAGAGAGAGTGTGTATGTGAGAGAGAGAGTGTGCGTGTGTGAGAGAGAGTGTGCGTGTGTGAGAGAGAGTGTGCGTGTGTGAGAGTGTGCGTGCGTAGGAGAGTGTGTGTGTGAGTGTGTGAGTGAGATTGTGTGTGTGTATTGGAGAGAGAGAGTGTGTTTATGTTTGAGGGAGAGAGAGTGTATGTGTGTGTGTGTGAGAGAGAGAGGGTGTGTGCGTGTGAGAGAGTGTGCGTGTGAAAGAGTGTGTGTTTGTGCGAGAGAGAGAGAGAGTGTGTGTGTGAGAGAGAATGAGAGTGGGTGTGAGAGAGAATGAGAGTGTGTGTGTGAGAGAGAGAGTGAGTGAGTGTGTGTGACAGTGAGAGTGAGTGTGTGTCAGTAAGAGTGTGTGTGTGTGTGTCAGTGAGAGTGTGTGTGTGTGCAAGAGAGCAAGTGTGTATATGTGTGAGAGAGTGTGAGTGTGAGAGAGAGTGAGTGTGTGTGAGAGAGAGAGGGAGTGTATGTATGAGAGAGAGAGATTGTGTTTGTGTGAGAGAGAGAGTGCGCGTGCCTGAGAGAGTGTGCTTGTGAGAGAGTGTGCGTGTGAGAGAGAGTGTGCGTGTGAGAGAGAGTGCGTGTGAGAGAGAGTGTGCGTGTGAGAGAGAGTGTGCATGTGAGAGACAGAGTGTGTGTGTGTGTGAGAGAGTGTGTACGTGTGTGAGAGAGTTTGTGAGAGTGTGCATGTGTGAGAGAGAGAATCTGCATATGTGAGAGAGAGAGTGTGCATGTGAGAGAGAGAGCAAGTGTGCTTGTGAGAGAGTGAGTGTGCATGTGAGAGAGAGAGCAAGTGTGCGTGTGAGAGAGTGAGTGTGCATGTGAGAGAGTGTGCATGTGAGAGAGTGAGTGTGCATGTGAGAGAGAGAGTGTGTATGTGAGAGAGAGAGTGTGCGTGTGAGAGAGAGTGTGCGTGTGAGAGAGAGTGTGCGTGTGTGAGAGAGAGTGTGCGTGTGTGAGAGTGTGCGTGCGTAGGAGAGTGTGTGTGTGAGTGTGTGAGTGAGATTGTGTGTGTGTATTGGAGAGAGAGAGTGTGTTTATGTGTGAGGGAGAGAGAGTGTATGTGTGTGTGTGTGAGAGAGAGAGGGTGTGTGCGTGTGAGAGAGTGCGCATGTGAAAGAGTGTGTGTTTGTGCGAGAGAGAGAGAGAGTGTGTGTGTGAGAGAGAATGAGAGTGTGTGTGAGAGAGAATGAGAGTGTGTGTGTGAGAGAGAGAGTGAGTGAGTGTGTGTGACAGTGAGAGTGAGTGAGTGTGTGTCAGTAAGAGTGTGTGTGTGTGTGTCAGTGAGAGTGTGTGTGTGTGCAAGAGAGCAAGTGTGTATATGTGTGAGAGAGTGTGAGTGTGAGAGAGAGTGAGTGTGTGTGAGAGAGAGAGGGAGTGTATGTATGAGAGAGAGAGAGTGTGTTTGTGTGAGAGAGAGAGTGCGCGTGCCTGAGAGAGTGTATGCGTGTCTGAGAGAATGTGTGCATGTCTGAGAGAGTGTGTGCATGTCTGAGAGAGTGTGTGCATGTCTGAGAGAGTGTGTGCATGTCTGAGAGAGTGTGTGCATGTCTGAGAGAGTGTGTGCATTTCTGAGAGTGTGTGTGCGTGTCTGAGAGAGACTGTGTGTGTCTGAGAGAGAGTGTGCGTGTGAGAGAGAGTGTGTGTGTGAGAGGGAGTGTGTGCGTGTGTGAGAGAGTGTGTGTGAGTGTGCATGTGTGAGAGAGAGATTGTGCATATGTGAGAGTGAGAGTGTGCATGTGTGAGAGAGAGAGTGAGTGTGCGTGTGAGAGAGTGTGCATGTGAGAGAGTGAGTATGCGTGTGAGAGAATGAGTGTGCGTGTGAGAGAATGAGTGTGCGTGTGAGAGAGAGAGTGTGCATGTGAGAGAGAGTGTGCGTGTGAGAGAGAGTATGCATGTGAGAGAGAGTGTGCATGTGTGAGAGAGTGTGCGTGTGTGAGAGAGTGTGCGTGTGTGAGAGACTGTGATTGTCTGTGTGCGTTGGAGAGAGAGTGTGTGTGGTGAGAGAGAGAGAGAGACAGTGTGTGTGTGTGTGTGAGAGAGTGTGTGAACGTGTGTGTGAGAGAGAGAGAGAGTTTGTGTGTGTGAGAGAGAGAGTTTGCATGTGTGTGAGAGAGAGAGAGTGTGTGTGTGTGTGTGAGAGAGAGTTTGTAAGAGTGTGCATGCGTGAGAGAGTTTGTGCATATGTGAGAGAGAGTGTGCATGTGTGAGAGAGAGAGTGTGCATGTGTGAGAGAGAGAGGGAGTGTGCGTGTGAGAGAGAGAGATCGAGTGTGCATGTGAGAGAGTGAGTGTGTGTGTGAGAGAGTGTGTGCGTGTGAGAGGGTGCGTCTGTGCCAGAGAGTGTGCGTGTGTGAGAGAGTGTGAGTTTGAGAGTGAGATTGTGTGTGTGTGCTGGAGAAAGAGAGTGTGTTTATGTGTGAGAGAGAGAGTGTGTGTGGTGAGAGAGAGAGAGAGAGTGTGTGTGTGTGTGTAAGAGAGAGAGAGAGAAAGTGTGTGTGAGAGAGAGAGAGAGTGTATGTGTGAGAGAGAGTGTATGTGTGTGTGAGAGTGTGTGTGTGTGAGTGTGAGAGAGAGAGAGAGTGTGTGAGTGTGTGAGAGTGTGTGAGAGTGTGCATGTTTGAGAGGGAGATTGTGCATATGTGAGAGAGTGTGCATGTGTGAGAGAGAGAGTGAGTGTGTGTGTGAGAGTTAGTGTGTGTGAGAGAGATTGAGTGTGTGTGTGAGAGAGTGTGCATGTGAGAGAGAGTGTGCGTGTGAGAGAGAGTGTGCGTGTGAGAGAGAGTGTGCATGTGAGAGAGAGTGTGCGTGTCTGAGAGAGTATGTGCGTGTCTGATAGGGCCTTTGCATGTCCGAGAGAGAGTGTGTGTGTGAGAGAGAGTGTGTGTATGTGAGAGAGGGAGTGTGTGTGAGAGAATGTTTGTGTGAGAGAGAGTGTGTGCGTGAGAGAGAGTGTGTGTGTGAGAGAGAGTGTGTGTGTGTGTGAGTGTGTGAGAGAGAGAGTGTGTGAGAGTGTGCATGTGTGAGAGAGAGATTGTGCATATGTGAGAGTGGGAGTGTGCATGTGTGAGAGAGAGAGTGAGTGTGCGTGTGAGAGAGTGAGTGTGTGTGTGATTGAGTGTGCATGTGAGAGAGAGAGAGTGCATGTGAGAGAAAGAGTGTGCATATGAGAGAGTGTGTGCATGTGAGATAGAGTGTGCGTGTGTGAGAGAGTGTGCGAGTGAGTGTGAGAGTGAGATTGTGTGTGTGTGTGTTGGAGAGAGAGAGTGTGTTTATGTGCGAGAGAGCGAGTGTGTGTGGTGAGAGGGAGAGAGAGAGTGTGTGTGTGTGGGAGAGAGAGTGTGTGTGTGTGAGAGAGAGTGTGTGAGAGAGAGTGTGAGTGTGAGCGAGTGTGTGTGTGAGTGTGTGAGAGAGTGTGTGCGTGTGTGAGAGAGAGTGTGTGAGTGTTCATGTGCGAAAAAGAGAGTGTGCATGTGAGAGAGAGTGTGCATGTGTGTGAGAGAGAGTGAGTGTGCATGTGAGAGAGTGTGTGTGTGTGAGAGAGTGTGTGCGTGCGAGAAAGAGTGTGCGTATGTGAGAGTGTGCATGTGAGTGTGAGAGTGAGATTGTGTGTGTGTGTGTTGGAGAGAGAGAGTGTGTTTATGTGTAAGAGAGAGTGTGTGTGTGGTGAGAGGGAGAGAGTGTGTGTGTGTGAGAGAGATTATGTCTGTGTGTAAGAGAGAGAGAGTGTATGTGTGAGAGAGAGATTGTGTGCGTGTGAGAGAGAGTGTGTGTGTGAGTGTGAGAGAGAGAGAGTGTGTGCGTGTGTGAGAGTGTGTGAGAGTGTGCATGTGTGAGAGAGAGATTGTGCATATGTGAGAGAGTGTGCATGTGTGAGAGAGAGAGCGAGTGTGTGTGTGAGAGAGTGAGCGTATGTGTGAGAGAGTGTGCATGTGAGAGAGAGTGTGCGTGTGAGAGTGTGCGTGTGAGAGAGAGTGTGCGTGTGAGAGAGTGTGCGTGAGAGAGAGTGTGCATGTGAGAGAGAGAGTGTGTGTGTGTGAGAGAGTGTGTACGTGTGTGAGAGTGTGCATGTGTGAGAGAGAGATTGTGCATATGTGAGAGAGTGAGTGTGCATGTGAGAGAGTGAGTGTGCGTGCGAGAGAGAGTGTGCGTGTGAGAGAGAGAGTGTGTGTGTGAGAGAGAGAGTGTGCGTGTGTGAGAGAGAGTGTGCGTGTGTGAGAGTGTGCATGTGTAGGAGTGTGTGTGTGAGTGTGTGAGTGAAATTGTGTGTGTGTATTGGAGAGAGAGAGTGTGTTTATGGGTGAGGGAGAGAGAGTGTGTGTGTGTGAGACAGAGAGAGAGTGTGTGTGAGAGAGAGTGTGTGTGTGTATGAGAGTGTGCGTGTGTGAGAGTGTGTGTGTGTGTGTGAGAGAGAATGAGAGTGTGTGAGAGAGAATGAGAGTGTGTGTGTGCGAGAGAGAGTGAGTGAGTGTGTGTGACAGTGACAGTGAGTGAGTGTGTGTCAGGGAGAGAGTCTGTGTGCGAGAGAGCAAGTGTGTTTGTGTGTGAGAGAATGAGAGTGTGAGAGAGAGAGAGTGAGAGAGAGAGTGTGTGTGTTTGTGTGTGAGAGAGTGAGTGTATGTGTGAGAGAGATAATGTGTTTGTGTGAGAGAGAGAGTGTGTTTGTGTGAGACAGAGAGTGTGTTTGTGTGTGAGAGAGAGTGTGTGCGTGTCTGAGAGAGTGTGTGCATGTCTGAGAGAGTGTGCGTGTCTGAGAGAGTGTGTGCGTGTCTGAGAGAGTGTGTGCGTGTCCGAGAGAGTGTGTGCGTGTCCGAGAGAGTGTGTGCGTGTCCGAGAGAGTGTGTGCGTGTCCGAGAGAGTGTGTGCATGTCTGAGAGAGAGTGTGTGTGAGAGAGAGTGTGTGTGAGAGTCTGCGTGTGAGAGAGAGTATGTGTGTGTGTGTAAGAGAGAGTGTGTGCATGTGTGAAAGTGTGCATGAGAGCGTGCATGTGTGAGAGAGAGATTGTGCATATGTGAGAGTGAAAGTGTGCATGTGTGAGAGAGAGAGCGAGTGTGCATGTGAGAAAGTGAGTGTGTGTGTGAGAGAGTGAGTGATCGTGTGAGAGAGAGTGTGCATGTGAGAGAGAGTGTGCGTGTGAGAGTGTGCGTGTGAGAGAGAGTGTGCATGTGAGAGAGAGTGTGCGTGTGAGAGAGAGTGTGCGTGTGAGAGAGAGTGTGCGTGTGTGAGAGAGTGTGCGTGTGAGAGAGAGTGTGCGTGTGTGAGAGAGAGTGTGCGTGTGTGAGAGTGTGCATGTGTAGGAGAGTGTGTGTGTGAGTGTGTGAGTGAAATTTTGTGTGCGTATTGGAGAGAGAGAGTGTGTTTATGTGTGAGGGAGAGAGAGTGTGTGTGTGTGAGAGAGAGAGAGAGTGTGTGTGAGAGAGAGTGTGTGTGTGTATGAGAGTGTTTGTGTGTGAGAGTGTGTGTGAGAGAGAGAATGAGAGTGTGTGAGAGAGAATGAGAGTGTGTGTGTGCGAGAGAGAGTGAGTGAGTGTGTGTGACAGTGACAGTGAGTGAGTGTGTGTCAGGGAGAGAGTGTGTGTGTGTGCGAGAGAGCAAGTGTGTTGGTAGTGTGAGACAATGAGAGTGTGAGAGAGAGAGTGTGAGAGAGAGAGTGTGTGTGTTTGTGTGTGAGAGAGTGAGTGTATGTGTGAGAGAGATAATGTGTTTGTGTGAGAGAGAGAGTGTGTTTGTGTGAGACAGAGAGTGTGTTTGTGTGTGAGAGAGAGTGTGTGCGTGTCTGAGAGAGTGTGTGCATGTCTGAGAGAGTGTGCGTGTCTGAGAGAGTGTGTGCGTGTCTGAGAGAGTGTGTGCGTGTCTGAGAGAGTGTGTGAGTGTCTGAGAGAGTGTGTGCGTGTCCGAGAGAGTGTGTGCGTGTCCGAGAGAGTGTGTGCATGTCTGAGAGAGAGTGTGTGTGAGAGAGAGTGTGTGTGAGAGTGTGCGTGTGAGAGAGAGTATGTGTGTGTGTGTAAGAGAGAGTGTGTGCATGTGTGAAAGTGTGCATGAGAGCGTGCATGTGTGAGAGAGAGTTTGTGCATATGTGAGAGTGAAAGTGTGCATGTGTGAGAGAGAGAGCGAGTGTGCATGTGAGAGAGTGAGTGTGTGTGTGAGAGAGTGAGTGAGCGTGTGAGAGAGAGTGTGCATGTGAGAGAGAGTGTGCATGTGAGAGAGAGTGTGCGTGTGAGAGAGAGTGTGCGTGTGAGAGAGAGTGTGCGTGTGAGAGAGAGTGTGCGTGTGTGAGAGAGTGTGCGTGTGAGAGAGAGTGTGCGTGTGTGAGAGAGTGTGCGTGTGAGAGAGAGTGTGCGTGTGAGAGAGAGTATGCGTGTGTGAGAGAGAGTGTGTGAGAGTGAGATTGTGTCTGTGTGTTGGAGAGAGAGACAGTATGTTTATGTGCGAGAGAGAGAGAGAGTGTTTGTGGTGAGAGGGAGAGAGAGTGTGTGTGTGTGAGTGAGAGAGAGAGAGAGTGTGTGTGTATGAGAGAGAGTGTGCGTGTGAAAGAGTGAGTGTGCGTATGAGAGAGAGAGTGCGTATGAGAGAGAGAGTGTGCATGTGAGAGAGAGAGTGCGTGTGAGAGAGGGTGCGTGTGAAAGACTGTGTGTGTGTGTGAGAGAGTGTGCATGTGTGAGAGAGCGTGTGCGTGTGTGAGAGTGTGCGTGTGCAGGAGAGTGTGTGTGTGAGTGTGAGAGTGAGATTGTGTGTGTTGGAGAGATATCGTGTGTTTATGTGGGAGAGAGTGAGAGAGTGTGTGTGGTGAGAGGGAGAGAGAGTGTGTGTGTGTGTGAGAGAGAGGGTGTGTGCGTGTGAGAGAGAGTG
>NC_054473.1:79094985-79104985 GCF_017639515.1 Carcharodon carcharias
GAGAGTGTGCGCGTGGCTGAGAGAGTGTGCGCGTGGCTGAGAGTGTGTGTGCGTGGCTGAGAGAGTGTGTGCGTGTCTAAGAGAATGTGTGCATGTCTGAGAGAGTGTGTGCGCGTGGCTGAGAGAGTGTGTGCGTGTCTGAGAGAGTGTGTGCGTGGCTGAGAGAGAGAGTGCATGTCTGAGGGAGTGTGCGTGTCTGAGACAGTGTGTGCGTGTCTGAGAGAGTGTGTGCGTGTCTGAGACAGTGTGCGTGTCTGAGAGAGAGTGTGCGTGTCTGAGAGAGTGTGAGCGTCTGTGAGAGAGTGTGTGCGTGTGTAAGAGAGTGTGTGTGTGAGTGTGAGAGTGAGATTGTGTGTGTTTGTTGGAGAGAGAGAGTGTTTATATTTGGGAGAGAGAGAGACTGTGTGTGGTGAGAGGGTGACAGTGTGTGTCTGTGTGTGAGAGAGAGTGAGTGTGTGTGAGAGAGAGAGGGAGTGTATGTGTGAGAGAGAGAGGGAGTGTATGTGTGAGAGAGAGAGGGAGTGTATGTGTGAGAGAGAGAGTGTGTGTGTTTGTGTGTGAGAGAGAGTGAGTGTATGTGTGAGAGAGAGAGGGAGTGTATGTGTGAGAGAGAGAGGGAGTGTGTGCGTGTCTGAGAGAGTGTGTGCGTGTCTGAGAGAGTGTGCGCGTGTCTGAGAGAGTGTGCGCGTGTCTGAGAGAGTGTGCGCGTGTCTGAGAGAGTGTGCGCGTGTCTGAGAGAGTGTGCGCGTGTCCGAGAGAGTGTGCGCGTGTCCGAGAGAGTGTGCGCGTGTCCGAGAGAGTGTGCGCGTGTCTGAGTGTGTGCGTGTGTCTGAGAGAGTGCGCGCGTCTGAGAGAGTGCGCGCGTGTCTGAGAGAGTGCGCGCGTGGCTGAGAAAGTGCGCGCGTGGCTGAGAGAGTGCGCGCGGGGCTGAGAGAATGCGCGCGTGTCTGAGAGAGTGCGCGCGTGGCTGAGAGAGTGCGCGCGTGGCTGAGAGAGTGCGCGCGTGGCTGAGAGAGTGCGCGCGTGGCTGAGAGAGTGTGCGCGTGGCTGAGAGAGTGTGCGCGTGGCTGAGAGTGTGTGTGCGTGGCTGAGAGAGTGTGTGCGTGTCTAAGAGAATGTGTGCATGTCTGAGAGAGTGTGTGCGCGTGGCTGAGAGTGTGTGTGCGTGGCTGAGAGAGTGTGTGCGTCTAAGAGAATGTGTGCATGTCTGAGAGAGTGTGTGCGCGTGGCTGAGAGAGAGAGTGCATGTCTGAGGGAGTGTGCGTGTCTGAGACAGTGTGTGCGTGCCTGAGAGAGTGTGTGCGTGTCTGAGACAGTGTGTGTGTCTGAGAGAGTGTGAGCGTCTGTGAGAGAGTGTGTGCGTGTGTAAGAGAGTGTGTGTGTGAGTGTGAGAGTGAGATTGTGTGTGTTTGTTGGAGAGAGAGAGTGTTTATATTTGGGAGAGAGAGAGACTGTGTGTGGTGAGAGGGTGAGAGTGTGTGTCTGTGTGTGAGAGAGAGTGAGTGTGTGTGAGAGAGAGAGGGAGTGTATGTGTGAGAGCGAGAGGGAGTGTATGTGTGAGAGCGAGAGGGAGTGTATGTGTGAGAGAGAGAGGGAGTGTATGTGTGAGAGAGAGAGGGAGTGTATGTGTGAGAGAGAGAGTGTGTGTGTCTGAGAGAGTGTGTGCTTGTCTGAGAGAGTGTGTGCGTGTGTGAGAGAGTGTGTGCGCGTGGCTGAGAGTGTGTGCGCGTGGCTGAGACAGTGTGCGCGTGGCTGAGAGAGTGTGCGCGTGGCTGAGAGAGTGTGCGCGTGTCTGAGAGAGTGTGTGAGTGTCTGAGAGAGTGTGTGCGTTTCTGAGAGAGTGTGTGTGTGTCTGAGAGAGTGTGTGCGTGTCTGAGAGAGTGTGTACGTGTCAGAGAGGGTGTGTGCGTGTCTGAGACAGTGTGCGTGTGTGAGAGAGAGTGTGCGTGTGTGACAGAGAGTGTGCGTGTGTGAGAGTGTGCGTGTGTGAGAGAGAGTGTGCGTGTGTGAGTGTGTAATTGTGTGTGACAGAGAGTGTGCGTGTGCAAGAGAGTGTGTGTCGTGAGAGGGAGAGTGTGTGTGTGTGTGTGAGAGAGTGTGTGTGTGTGAGAGAGAATGAGAATGTGTGAGAGAGAATGAGAGTGTGAGAGAGAGAATGGGAGTGTGAGAGAGAGAATGGGAGTGTGTTTGTGCGAGAGATAGTGAGTGACTGTGTGTGACAGTGAGAGTGAGTGAGTGTGTGTCAGTGAGAGATTGTGTGTGTGTGCGAGAGAGCAAGTGTGTATGTGTGTGAGAGAGTGAGAGTGTGAGAGAGAGAGTGTGTGTGTTTGTGTGTGAGAGAGAGTGAGTGTATGTGTGAGAGAGGGAGTGACTGTATGTGTGAGAGAGAGAGGGAGTGTGTGCGTGTCTGAGAGAGTGTGTGCATGTCTGAGAGAGTGTGCGCGTGTCTGAGAGATTGTGCGCGTGGCTGAGAGAGTATGCGCGTGGCTGAGAGAGTGTGCGCGTGGCTGAGAGAGTGTGCACGTGGCTGAAAGAGTGTGCGCGTGGCTGAGAGAGTGTGCACGTGTCTGAGAGAGTGTGTGCGTGTCTGAGAGAGTGTGTGCGTCTCTGAGAGGATGTGTGTGTCTCTGAGAGAGTGTGCGTGTCTGAGAGAGAGTGTGTATGTGTGAGAGAGAGAGTGTGTGTGTGAGAGAGAGAGTGTGTGCGTGAGAGAGTGTGTGCGTGAGAGAGAGTGTGTGCGTAAGAAAGAGTGTGTGTGTGAGAGAGAGTGTGTGTGTGAGAGAGAGCGTGTGTGTGAGTGTGTGAGAGAGAGAGTGTGCGTGCGTGAGAGAGTGTGTGTGAGAGTGTGCATGTGTAAGAGAGCGAGTGTGCATGTGAGAGAGTGAGTGTGTGTGTGAGTGTGTGTGTGAGAGAGTGAGTGTGTGTGTGAGAGAATGAGTGTCGTGTGAGAGAATGAGTGTGCGTGTCAGAGAATGAGTTTCGTGTGAGAGAGAGTGTGTACATGTGAGAGAGAATGTGCATGTGAGAGAGAGTGTGCGTGTGTGAGAGAGTGTGTGTGTGCGTGAGATTGTGTGTGTGTGTTGGAGAGAGAGAGAGTGTGTTTATGTGTGAGAGAGAGATTGTGTGCGTTGAGAGGGAGAGATAGTGTGTGTGTGTGTGAGAGAGAGAGAGAAAGTGTGTGTGAGGGAGTGTGTGTGTGAGAGAGTGTGTGTGTGAGAGAGAGAGTGTGTGCGTGAGAGAGTGTGTGCGTGAGAGAGAGTGTGTGCGTAAGAAAGAGTGTGTGTGTGAGAGAGAGTGTGTGTGTGAGAGAGAGCGTGTGTGTGAGTGTGTGAGAGAGAGAGTGTGCGTGCGTGAGAGAGTGTGTGTGAGAGTGTGCATGTGTAAGAGAGCGAGTGTGCATGTGAGAGAGTGAGTGTGTGTGTGAGTGTGTGTGTGAGAGAGTGAGTGTGTGTGTGAGAGAATGAGTGTCGTGTGAGAGAATGAGTGTGCGTGTCAGAGAATGAGTTTCGTGTGAGAGAGAGTGTGTACATGTGAGAGAGAATGTGCATGTGAGAGAGAGTGTGCGTGTGTGAGAGAGTGTGTGTGTGCGTGAGATTGTGTGTGTGTGTTGGAGAGAGAGAGAGTGTGTTTATGTGTGAGAGAGAGATTGTGTGCGTTGAGAGGGAGAGATAGTGTGTGTGTGTGTGAGAGAGAGAGAGAAAGTGTGTGTGAGGGAGTGTGTGTGTGAGAGAGTGTGTGTGTGAGAGAAAGTGTGTGCGTGTGTGAGAGAGACTGTGTGAAAGTGTGCATGTGTGAGAGAGAGATTGTGCATATGTGAGAGAGTGTGCATGTGTGAGAGAGAGCGAGTGTACATGTGAGAGAGTGAGTGTGCGTGTGAGAGATAGTGTGCATGTGAGACAGAGTGTGCATGTGAGAGTGTGTGCGTATGTAGGAGAAAGTTTGTGGGTGAGCGTGAGTGTGTGAGAGAGAGAGTGTGTGCGTGTCTGAGAGAGTGTGTGCGTGTCTGAGAGAGTGTGTGCGTGTCTGAGAGAGTGTGTGCGTGTCTGAGAGAATGTCTGCGTGTCTGAGAGAGTGTGTGCGTGTCTGAGAGAGTGTGTGCGTGTCTGAGAGAGTGTGTGCGTGTCTGAGAGAGTGTGTGCGTGTCTGAGAGAGTGTATGCGTTTCTGAGAGAGTGTGTGCGTGTCTGAGAGAGAGTGTGCGTGTCTGAGAGAGAGTGTGCGTGTGTGAGAAAGAGAGTGTGTGTGTGAGAGAGAGTGTGTGTGTGAGAGGGAGTGTGTGCGTGTGTGAGAGAGTGTCTGTGAGAGTGTGCATGTGTGAGAGAAAGATTGTGCATATGTGAGAGCGAGAGTGTGCATGTGTGAGAGAGAGAGTGAATGTGCGTGTGAGAGAGAGTGTGCATGTGAGAGATTGAGTGTGCGTGTGAGAGAATGAGTGTGCGTGTGAGAGAATGAGTGTGCGTGTGAGAGAATGAGTGTGCATGTGAGAGAGAGTGTGCATGTGAGAGAGAGTGTGCGTGTGAGACAGAGAGTATGCATGTGAGAGAGACTGTGCGTGTGTGAGAGTGTGTGATTGTGTGTGAGAGAGTGTGATTGTGTGTGTGTGTGTGTGTGAGAGAGAGTGTGTGTGGTGAGAGGGAGAGAGAGAGTGTGTGTGTGTGTGAGAGAGAGTGTGAACGTGTGTGGGAGAGAGAGAGAGAGTGTGTGTGTGAGAGAGAGAGAGTGTGCGTGTGTGTGAGAGAGAGAGTGTGTGTGTGTGTGTGTGTGTGAGAGAGAGAGTGTTTGTGTGTGTGAGAGAGAGAGAGTGTGTGTGTGTGTGTGTGAGAGGGAGAGTGTGTGTGGTGAGAGGGAGAGAGAGTGTGTGTGTGTGTGAGAGAGAGTGTGAACGTGTGTGTGAGAGAGAGAGAGAGAGTGTGTGTGTGTGTCTGTGTGTGTGTGTGTGTGTGTGTGTGTGTGAGAGAGAGAGAGAGAGTGTGTGTGTGTGAGAGAGAGAGAGTGTGTGTGTGTGAGAGAGAGAGAGTGTGTGTGTGTGTGAGAGAGAGAGTGTGTGTGTGTGAGAGAGAGAGAGTGCGTCTGTGTGTGAGAGAGAGAGAGAAAGTGTTTGTGTGTGTGTGAGAGAGAGATAGAGAGAGACTGTGTGTGTGTGTGTGTCTGTGAGAGAGAGAGAGAGTGTGTGTGTGTGTGAGAGGGAGAGGGAGGGGGGAGTGAGTGAGTGAGAAAGAGAGAGAGAGAGAGAGAGAGAGCGTGTGTGTGAGAGAGTATGTGAGTGTGTGTGCGTGCGTGAGTGAGATGGTCTGTGTGTGTTGGAGAGAGAGAGAGAGAGAGTGTGTTTATGTGTGAGGGAGAGAGTGTGTGTGTGTGTGAGAGTGTGTGTGAGAGAGAAAGTGTGTGTGAGAGAGTGTGTGTGAGAGAGTGTGTGTGTGTGTGTGTGTGTGTGAGAGAGCGTGTGCGTGTGTGAGAGAGAGTTTGTGAGAGTGTGCATGTGTGAGAGAGTTTGTGCATATGTGAGAGAGTGTGCATGTGTAAGAGAGAGAGAGTGTGCATGTGTGAGAGAGAGCGCGAGTGTGCATGTAAGAGAGTGAGTGTGTGTGTGAGAGTGTGTGTGCGTGTGAGACTATGAGTGTATGCCAGAGAGTGTGCGTGTGTGAGAGAGTGTGAGTTTGAGAGTGAGATTGTGTGTGTATGTGTTGGAGACAGAGAGTGTGTTTATGTGTGAGAGAGAGAGGGAGAAAGTGTGTGTGTGAGAGAGAGAGAGAGAGAGAGTGTGTGTGAGAGAGAGAGAGAGAGAGAGAGAGTGTGTGTGAGAGAGAGAGTGTATGTGTGAGAGAGAGAGTATGTGTGTGAGAGGGAGAGAGAGAGTGTGTGTGTGAGAGAGAGTGTGTGTGTGTGTGTAAGAGAGAGAGAGAGAAAGTGTGTGTGAGGGAGTGTGTGTGTGAGAGAGTGTGTGTGTGAGAGAAAGTGTGTGCGTGTGTGAGAGAGAGTGTGTGAAAGTGTGCATGTGTGAGAGAGAGATTGTGCATATGTGAGAGAGTGTGCATGTGTGAGAGAGAGCGAGTGTGCATGTGAGAGAGTGAGTGTGCGTGTGAGAGATAGTGTGCATGTGAGACAGAGTGTGCATGTGAGAGTGTGTGCGTGTGTAGGAGAAAGTTTGTGGGTGAGCGTGAGTGTGTGAGAGAGAGAGTGTGTGCGTGTCTGAGAGAGTGTGTGCGTGTCTGAGAGAGTGTGTGCGTGTCTGAGAGAGTGTGTGCGTGTCTGAGAGAATGTCTGCGTGTCTGAGAGAGTGTGTGCGTGTCTGAGAGAGTGTGTGCGTGTCTGAGAGAGTGTGTGCGTGTCTGAGAGAGTGTGTGCGTGTCTGAGAGAGTGTATGCGTTTCTGAGAGAGTGTGTGCGTGTCTGAGAGAGAGTGTGCGTGTGTGAGAAAGAGAGTGTGTGTGTGAGAGAGAGTGTGTGTGTGAGAGGGAGTGTGTGCGTGTGTGAGAGAGTGTCTGTGAGAGTGTGCATGTGTGAGAGAAAGATTGTGCATATGTGAGAGCGAGAGTGTGCATGTGTGAGAGAGAGAGTGAATGTGAGTGTGAGAGAGAGTGTGCATGTGAGAGATTGAGTGTGCGTGTGAGAGAATGAGTGTGCGTGTGAGAGAATGAGTGTGCGTGTGAGAGAATGAGTGTGCGTGTGAGAGAATGAGTGTGCATGTGAGAGAGAGTGTGCATGTGAGAGAGAGTGTGCGTGTGAGACAGAGAGTATGCATGTGAGAGAGACTGTGCGTGTGTGAGAGTGTGTGATTGTGTGTGAGAGAGTGTGATTGTGTGTGTGTGTGTGTGTGTGTGTGAGAGAGAGTGTGTGTGGTGAGAGGGAGAGAGAGAGTGTGTGTGTGTGTGAGAGAGAGTGTGAACGTGTGTGTGAGAGAGAGAGAGAGTGTGTGTGTGTGTCTGTGTGTGTGTGTGTGTGTGTGTGTGTGAGAGAGAGAGAGAGAGTGTGTGTGTGTGAGAGAGAGAGAGTGTGTGTGTGTGAGAGAGAGAGAGTGTGTGTGTGTGTGTGAGAGAGAGAGTGTGACTGTGTGAGAGAAAGAGAGTGCGTCTGTGTGTGAGAGAGAGAGAGAAAGTGTGTGTGTGTGTGTGAGAGAGAGATAGAGAGAGACTGTGTGTGTGTGTGTCTGTGAGAGAGAGAGAGAGTGTGTGTGTGTGTGTGAGAGGGAGAGGGAGGGGGGAGTGAGTGAGTGAGAAAGAGAGAGAGAGAGAGAGAGAGAGAGCATGTGTGTGAGAGAGTATGTGAGTGTGTGTGCGTGCGTGAGTGAGATGGTCTGTGTGTGTTGGAGAGAGAGAGAGAGAGAGTGTGTTTATGTGTGAGGGAGAGAGTGTGTGTGTGTGTGAGAGTGTGTGTGAGAAAGTGTGTGTGAGAGAGTGTGTGTGAGAGAGTGTGTGTGTGTGTGTGTGTGTGTGAGAGAGCGTGTGCGTGTGTGAGAGAGAGTTTGTGAGAGTGTGCATGTGTGAGAGAGTTTGTGCATATGTGAGAGAGTGTGCATGTGTAAGAGAGAGAGAGTGTGCATGTGTGAGAGAGAGCGCGAGTGTGCATGTAAGAGAGTGAGTGTGTGTGTGAGAGTGTGTGTGCGTGTGAGACTATGAGTGTATGCCAGAGAGTGTGCGTGTGTGAGAGAGTGTGAGTTTGAGAGTGAGATTGTGTGTGTATGTGTTGGAGACAGAGAGTGTGTTTATGTGTGAGAGAGAGAGGGAGAAAGTGTGTGTGTGAGAGAGAGAGAGAGAGAGAGTGTGTGTGAGAGAGAGAGAGAGAGAGAGAGTGTGTGTGAGAGAGAGAGTGTATGTGTGAGAGAGAGAGTATGTGTGTGAGAGGGAGAGAGAGAGTGTGTGTGTGAGAGAGAGAGTGTGTGTGTGTAAGAGAGAGAGAGAGAAAGTGTGTGTGAGGGAGTGTGTGTGTGAGAGAGTGTGTGTGAAAGTGTGCATGTGTGAGAGAGAGATTGTGCATATGTGAGAGAGTGTGCATGTGTGAGAGAAAGCGAGTGTGCATGTGAGAGAGTGAGTGTGCGTGTGAGAGATAGTGTGCATGTGAGACAGAGAGTGCATGTGAGAGTGTGTGCGTGTGTAGGAGAAAGTTTGTGGGTGAGCGTGAGTGTGTGAGAGAGAGAGTGTGTGCGTGTCTGAGAGAGTGTGTGCGTGTCTGAGAGAGTGTGTGCGTGTCTGAGAGAGTGTGTGCGTGTCTGAGAGAGTGTGTGCGTGTCTGAGAGAATGTCTGCGTGTCTGAGAGAGTGTGTGCGTGTCTGAGAGAGTGTGTGCGTGTCTGAGAGAGTGTGTGCGTGTCTGAGAGAGTGTGTGCGTGTCTGAGAGAGTGTATGCGTTTCTGAGAGAGTGTGTGCGTGTCTGAGAGAGAGTGTGCGTGTGTGAGAAAGAGAGTGTGTGTGTGAGAGAGTGTGTGTGTGAGAGGGAGTGTGTGCGTGTGTGAGAGAGTGTCTGTGAGAGTGTGCATGTGTGAGAGAAAGATTGTGCATATGTGAGAGCGAGAGTGTGCATGTGTGAGAGAGAGAGTGAATGTGCGTGTGAGAGAGAGTGTGCATGTGAGAGATTGAGTGTGCGTGTGAGAGAATGAGTGTGCGTGTGAGAGAATGAGTGTGCGTGTGAGAGAATGAGTGTGCGTGTGAGAGAATGAGTGTGCGTGTGAGAGAATGAGTGTGCATGTGAGAGAGAGTGTGCATGTGAGAGAGAGTGTGCGTGTGAGACAGAGAGTATGCATGTGAGAGAGACTGTGCGTGTGTGAGAGTGTGTGATTGTGTGTGAGAGAGTGTGATTGTGTGTGTGTGTCTGTGTGTGTGTGTGAGAGAGAGTGTGTGTGGTGAGAGGGAGAGAGAGAGTGTGTGTGTGTGTGAGAGAGAGTGTGAACGTGTGTGGGAGAGAGAGAGAGAGTGTGTGTGTGAGAGAGAGAGAGTGTGCGTGTGTGTGAGAGAGAGAGTGTGTGTGTGTGTGTGTGTGAGAGAGAGAGTGTTTGTGTGTGTGAGAGAGAGAGAGAGTGTGTGTGTGTGTGAGAGGGAGAGTGTGTGTGGTGAGAGGGAGAGAGAGAGTGTGTGTGTGTGTGAGAGAGAGTGTGAACGTGTGTGTGAGAGAGAGAGAGAGTGTGTGTGTGTGTCTGTGTGTGTGTGTGTGTGTGTGTGTGTGAGAGAGAGAGAGAGAGTGTGTGTGTGTGAGAGAGAGAGAGTGTGTGTGTGTGAGAGAGAGAGAGCGTGTGTGTGTGTGAGAGAGAGAGTGTGTGTGTGTGAGAGAGAGAGAGTGCGTCTGTGTGTGAGAGAGAGAGAGAAAGTGTGTGTGTGTGTGTGAGAGAGAGATAGAGAGAGACTGTGTGTGTGTGTCTGTGAGAGAGAGAGAGAGTGTGTGTGTGTGAGAGGGAGAGGGAGGGGGGAGTGAGTGAGTGAGAAAGAGAGAGAGGGAGAGAGAGCGTGTGTGTGAGAGAGTATGTGAGTGTGTGTGCGTGCGTGAGTGAGATGGTCTGTGTGTATTGGAGAGAGAGAGAGAGAGAGTGTGTTTATGTGTGAGGGAGAGAGTGTGTGTGTGTGTGAGAGTGTGTGTGAGAGAGAAAGTGTGTGTGAGAGAGTGTGTGTGAGAGAGTGTGTGTGTGTGTGTGTGTGTGTGTGAGAGAGCGTGTGCGTGTGTGAGAGAGAGTTTGTGAGAGTGTGCATGTGTGAGAGAGTTTGTGCATATGTGAGAGAGTGTGCATGTGTAAGAGAGAGAGAGTGTGCATGTGTGAGAGAGAGTGCGAGTGTGCATGTAAGAGAGTGAGTGTGTGTGTGAGAGTGTGTGTGCGTGTGAGACTATGAGTGTATGCCAGAGAGTGTGCGTGTGTGAGAGAGTGTGAGTTTGAGAGTGAGATTGTGTGTGTATGTGTTGGAGACAGAGAGTGTGTTTATGTGTGAGAGAGAGAGGGAGAAAGTGTGTGTGTGAGAGAGAGAGAGAGAGAGAGTGTGTGTGAGAGAGAGAGAGAGAGAGAGAGAGTGTGTGTGTGAGAGAG
>NC_054473.1:79109985-79112485 GCF_017639515.1 Carcharodon carcharias
TGTGTGTGTTTGTGTGTGAGAGAGAGTGAGTGTGTGTGAGAGAGAGTGTATGTGTGAGAGAGAGAGGGAGTGCATGTGTAAGAGAGAGAGGGAGTGTATGTGTGAGAGCAAGAGGGAGTGTGTGCGTGTCTGAGAGAGTGTGTGCGTGTCTGAGAGAGTGTGTGCGTGTCTGAGAGAGTGTGTGCATGTCTGAGAGAGTGTGTGCGTGTCTGAGAGAGTGTGTGCGTGTCTGAGAGAGTGTGTGCTTGTCTGAGAGAGCGTGTGCGTGTCTGAGAGAGTGTGTGTGTGTCTGAGAGAGTGTGTGTGTGTCTGAGAGAGTGTGTGCGTGTCTGAGAATGTGTGTGCGTGTCTGAGAGTGTGTGTGTGTGTCTGAGAGAGTGTGTGCGTGTCTGAGAGAGTGTGTGCGTGTCTGAGAGAGTGTGTGCGTGTCTGAGAGAGAGTGTGCGTGTGTGAGAGAGAGTGTGCGTGTCTGAGAGAGTGTGCGTGTATGACAGATAGTGTGCGTGTGTGAGAGAGAGTGTGCGTGTGTGAGAGAGAGTGTGCGTGTGTGAGAGAGAGCATGCGTGTGTGAGAGAGAGCGTGCGTGTGTGAGAGAGAGCGTGCGTGTGTGAGAGAGAGCGTGCGTGTGTGAGAGAGAGTGTGCATGTGTGAGAGAGACTGTGCGTGTGTGAGAGAGTGTGTGCGTGTGTGAGAGAGAGTGTGCGTGTGTGAGAGAGATTGTGCGTGTGCAGGAGAGTGTGTGTGTGAGAGTGAGATTGTGTGTGTTTGTTGGAGGGAGAGAGTATGTATATGTGGGAGAGAGAGAGAGATTGTGTATCGTGAGAGGGAGAGAGAGTGTGTGTGTGTGTGTGAGAGAGAGTGTGTGTGTGTGAGAGAGAATGAGAATGTGTGAGAGAGAATGAGTGTGAGAGAGAATGGGAGTGTGTTTGTGCGAGAGATAGTGAGTGACTGTGTGTGACAGTGAGAGTGAGTGAGTGTATGTCAGTGAGAGATTGTGTGTGTGTGTGTGAGAGAGCAAGTGTGTATGTGTGTGAGAGAGTGTATGTGTGAGAGAGAGAGGGAGTGCATGTGTAAGAGAGAGAGGGAGTGTATGTGTGAGAGCAAGAGGGAGTGTGTGCGTGTCTGAGAGAGTGTGTGCGTGTCTGAGAGAGTGTGTGCGTGTCTGAGAGAGTGTGTGCGTGTCTGAGAGAGTGTGTGCGTGTCTGAGAGAGTGTGTGCGTGTCTGAGAGAGTGTGTGCGTGTCTGAGAGAGTGTGTGCGTGTCTGAGAGAGCGTGTGCGTGTCTGAGAGAGCGTGTGCGTGTCTGAGAGAGCGTGTGCGTGTCTGAGAGAGCGTGTGTGTGTCTGAGAGAGCGTGTGCGTGTCTGAGAGAGTGTGTGCGTGTCTGAGAGAGTGTGTGCGTGTCTGAGAGAGTGTGTGCGTGTCTGAGAGAGTGTGTGCTTGTCTGAGAGAGTGTGTGCGTGTCAGAGAGAGTGTGTGCGTGTCTGAGAGAGTGTGTGCGTGTCTGAGAGAGTGTGTGCATGTCTGAGAGAGTGTGTGAGTGTCTGAGAGAGAGTGTGCGTGTCTGAGAGAGAGTGTGCGTGTGTGACAGAGAGTGTGCGTGTGTGAGAGAGAGTGTGCGTGTGTGAGAGAGAGTGTGCGTGTCTGAGAGAGAGTGTGCGTGTCTGAGAGAGAGTGTGCGTGTGTGAGAGAGAGTGTGCGTGTGTGAGAGAGAGCGTGCATGTGTGAGAGAGAGCGTGCGTGTGTGAGAGAGAGCGTGCGTGCGTGTGTGAGAGAGAGCGTGCGTGTGTGAGAGAGAGTGTGCGTGTGTGAGAGAGAGTGTGCGTGTGTGAGAGAGAGTGTGCGTGTGTGAGAGAGAGTGTGCGTGTGTGAGAGAGAGTGTGCGTGTGTGAGAGAGTGTGTGCGTGTGCAGGAGAGTGTGTGTGTGAGTGTGAGAGTGAGATTGTGTGTGTTTGTTGGAGGGAGAGAGTATGTATATGTGGGAGAGAGAGAGAGATTGTGTATCGTGAGAGGGAGAGAGAGTGTGTGTGTGTGCGTGAGAGAGAGTGTGTGTGTGTGAGGGAGAATGAGAATGTGTGAGAGAGAATGAGTGTGAGAGAGAGAATGGGAGTGTGTTTGTGCGAGAGATAGTGAGTGACTGTGTGTGACAGTGAGAGTGAGTGAGTGTATGTCAGTGAGAGATTGTGTGTGCGTGTGCGAGAGAGCAAGTGTGTATGTGTGTGAGAGAGTGAGAGTGTGAGAGAGACAGTGTGTGTGTTTGTGTGTGAGAGAGAGTGAGTGTGTGTGAGAGAGAGTGTATGTGTGAGAGAGAGAGGGAGTGCATGTGTAAGAGAGAGAGGGAGTGTATGTGTGAGAGCAAGAGGGAGTGTGTGCGTGTCTGAGAGAGTGTGTGCGTGTCTGAGAGAGTGTGTGCATTTCTGAGAGAGTGTGCGCGTGTCTGAGAGAGTGTGTGCGTGTCTGAGAGAGTGTGTGCTTGTCTGAGAGAGCGTGTGCGTGTCTGAG
>NC_054473.1:79122485-79127485 GCF_017639515.1 Carcharodon carcharias
TGTGTGAGAGAGAGTGTGCGTATGAGAGAGTGTGCATGTGAGAGAATGTGCATGTGAGAGAGAGTGTGTGTGTGAGAGAGTGTGCGTGTGAGAGAGTGTGCGTGTGAGAGAGTGTGAGTGTGAGAGAGTGTGCGTGTGAGAGAGTGTGCGCGTGAGAGACAGTGTGTGTGTGAGAGTGAGATTGTGTGTGTGTGTGTGTGTGTGTTGGAGAGAGAGAGTGTGTTTATGTGGGAGAGAGAGATAGTGTGTTTGTGATGAGAGGGAGAGAGATTGTGTGTGTGTGAGTGAGAGAGAGAGAGGGTGTGTGTGTATCAGAGAGAGTGCGCGTGTGAAAGAGTGAGTGTGCGTATGAGAGAGAAAGTGCATATGAGAGAGTGCATATGAGAGAGAGAGTGTGCATGTGAGAGACAGTGTGTGTGTGAGAGAGAGTGTGTGTGTGTAAGAGAGTGTGCATGTGTGAGAGAGAGTGTGCGTGTGTGGGAGTATGCGTGTGCAGGAGAGTGTGTCTGTGAGTGTGAGAGTGAGATTGTGTGTGTGTTGGAGAGAGAGAGAGTGTGTTTATGTGGGAGAGAGTGAGAGTGTGTGTGGTGAGAGGAAGAGAGAGTGTGTGTGTGTGGGTGTGTGTGAGAGAGAGAGAGAGGGTGTGTGGGTGTGAGAGAGAGTGTGCGTGTGAAAGAGTGTGTGTTTGTGCAAGAGAGAGAATGTGTGTGTGTGAGAGAGAGTGTGTGTGTGTGTGAGAGAGAATGAGAGTGTGTGAGAGAGAGAATGAGAGTGTGTGAGAGAGAATGAGAGTGTGTGTGAGAGAGAATGAGAGTGTGTGTGTGAGAGAGAGAGTGAGTGAGTGTGTGTGACAGTGAGTGTGTGTCAGTGAGAGATTGTGTATGTGTGCGAGAGAGCAAGTGTGTATGTGTGTGAGAGAGTGACAGTGTGAGAGAGTGTGTGTGTTTGTGTGTGAGAGAGTGAGTGTATGTGTGAGAGAGAGAGGGAGTGTATGTGTGAGAGAGAGTGTGTGCGTGTCTGAGATAGTGTGTGCTTGTCTGAGAGAGTGTGTGCGTGTCTGAGAGAGTGTGTACGTGTCTGAGAGTGTGTGTGCGTGTCTGAGAGTGTGTGTGCGTGTCTGAGAGAATGTGTGCGTGTCTGAGAGAGTGTGTGCGTGTCTGAGAGAGTGTGTGCGTGTCTGAGAGAGTGTGTGCGTGTCTGAGAGAGTGTGTGCATGTCTGAGAGTGTGTGAGTGTCTGAGAGAATGTGTGCGTGTCTGAGAGTGTGTGTGCGTGTCTGAGAGAGTGTGTGCGTGTCTGAGAGAGTGTGTGCGTGTCTGAGAGAGTGTGTGCATGTCTGAGAGGGTGTGTGAGTGTCTGAGAGAGAGTGTGCGTGTGTGAGAGAGAGTGTGCGTGTGTGAGAGAGAGTGTGCGTGTCTGAGAGAGAGTGTGCGTGTGTGACAGATAGTGTGCGTGTGTGAGAGAGAGTGTGCGTGTGTGAGAGAGAGAGGGAGTGTATGTGTGAGAGAGAGAGGGAGTGCATGTGTAAGAGAGAGAGGGAGTGTATGTGTGAGAGCAAGAGGGAGTGTGTGCGTGTCTGAGAGAGTGTGTGCGTGTCTGAGAGAGTGTGTGCCTGTCTGAGAGTGTGTGTGCGTGTCTGAGAGTGTGTGCGTGTCTGAGAGTGTGTGCATGTCTGAGAGAGTGTGTGCTTGTCTGAGAGAGCGTGTGCGTGTCTGAGAGAGTGTGTGCGTGTCTGAGAGAGTGTGTGCGTGTCTGAGAGAGTGTGTGCGTGTCTGAGAGAGTGTGTGCGTGTCTGAGAGAGTGTGTGCGTGTCTGAGAGAGTGTGTGTGTGTCTGAGAGCGTGTGTGCGTGTCTGAGAGAGTGTATGCATGTCTGAGAGAGTGTGTGCGTGTCTGAGAGAGTGTGTGCATGTCTGAGAGAGTGTGTGCATGTCTGAGAGAGAGTGTGCGTGTGTGAGAAAGAGAGTGTGTGTGTGAGAGAGAGAGTGTGTGTGAGAGAGAGTGTGTGTGTGAGAGGGAGTGTGTGCGTGTGTGAGAGAGTGTGTGTGAGAGTGTGCATGTGTGAGAGAGAGATTGTGCATATGTGAGAGTGAGAGTGTGCATGTGTGAGAGAGTGCATGTGAGAGAGTGAGTGTGCATGTGAGAGAATGAGTGTGCATGTGAGAGAATGAGTGTGCGTGTGAGAGAATGAGTGTGCGTGTGAGAGAATGAGGGTGCGTGTGAGAGAGAGAGTATGCATGTGAGAGAAATTGGGCATGTGTGAGAGAGTGTGCGTGTGTGAGAGAGTGTGATTGTGTGTGTGTGTGTGTGAGAGAGAGAGAGTGTGTGTGGTGAGAGGGAGAGAGAGAGTGTGTGCGTGGCTGAGAGAGTGTGTGCGTGGCTGAGAGAGTGTGTGTTTCTGAGAGAGTGTGTGCATGTCTGAGAGAGTGTGTGCATGTCTGAGAGAGTGTGTGCGTGTCTGAGAGAGTGTGTGCGTGTCTGAGAGAGTGTGTGCGTGTCTGAGAGAGTGTGTGCGTGTCTGAGAGAGTGTGTGCGTGTCAGAGAGAGTGTGTGCGTGTCTGAGAGAGTGTGTGCGTTTCTGAGAGAGTATGTGCGTGTCTGAGAGAGTGTGTGCATGTCTGAGAGAGTGTGTGAGTGTCTGAGAGAGTGTGTGCGTGTCTGAGAGATTGTTTGCTTGTCTGAGAGAGTGTGTGCGTGTCTGAGAGAGTGTGTGCATGTCTGAGAGAGTGTGTGCATGTCTGAGAGAGTGTGTGCGTGTCGGAGAGGGTGTGTGCGTGTCTGGGACAGTGTGCGTGTCTGAGAGAGAGTGTGCATGCGTGACAGAGAGTGTGCGGTTTTGAGAGAGTGTGTGCGTGTGCAAGAGAGTGTGTGTCGTGAGAGGGAGAGAGAGTGTGTGTTTGTGTGAGAGAGAGTGTGTGTGTGTGTGAGAGAGAATGAGAATGTTTGAGAGAGAATGAGAGTGTGAGGGAAAGAATGGGAGTGTGTTTGTGCAAGAGATAGTGAGTGACTGTGTGTGACAGTGAGAGTGAGTGAGTGTGTGTCAGTGAGAGATTGTGTGTGTGTGCGAGTGAGCAAGTGTGTATGTGCGTGAGAGAGTGAGAGTGTGAGAGAGAGAGTGTGTGTGTTTGTGTGTGAGAGAGAGTGAGTATATGTGTGAGAGAGAGAGGGAGTGTATGTGTGAGAGAGAGAGGGAGTGTATGTGTGAGAGAGAGAGGGAGTGTATGTGTGAGAGAGAGAGAGAGGGAGTGTATGTGTGAGAGAGAGAGGGAGGGTATGTGTGAGAGAGAGAGGGAGTGTATGTGTGAGAGAGAGAGGGAGCGTATGTGTGAGAGAGAGAGGGAGTGTATGTGTGAGAGAGAGAGGGAGTGTGTGCATGTCTGAGAGAGTGTGTGCGTGTCTGAGAGAGTGTGTGCGTGTCTGAGAGAGTGTGTGCGTGTCTGAGAGAGTGTGTGCGTGTCTAAGAGAGTGTGCGCGTGTCGGAGAGAGTGTGTGCGTGTCTGAGAGAGTGTGTGCGTGTCTGAGAGAGTGTGTGCGTGTCACAGAGAGTGTGTGCGTGTCTGAGAGAGTGTGTGCGTGTCTGAGAGAGTGTGTGCGTGTCTGAGAGAGTGTGTGCGTGTCTGAGAGTGTGCGTGTCTGAGGGAGTGTGTGCGTGTCTGAGAGAGTGTGTGCGTGTCTGAGAGAGTGTGTGCGTGTCTGAGAGAGTGTGTGCGTGTCTGAGAGAGTGTGTGCGTGTCTGAGAGAGTGTGTGCGTGTCTGAGAGAGTGTGTGCGTGGCTGAGAGAGTGTGTGCGTGGCTGTGAGAGTGTGTGCGTGGCTGAGAGAGTGTGTGCATGTCTGAGAGAGTGTGTGCGTGGCTGAGAGAGTGTGTGCGTGGCTGAGAAAGTGTGTGCGTGGCTGAGAGAGTGCGTGCGTGTCTGAGAGAGAGTGTGCGTGTCTGAGAGAGAGTGTGCGTGTCTGAGAGAGTTGTGTGTGTGAGAGAGTCTGTGTGTGTGAGTGTGAGAGTGAGATTGTGTGTGTTTGTTGGAGAGAGAGTGTGTATATGTGGGAGAGAGAGAGAGAGTGTGTGTGGTGAGAGGGAGAGAGTGTGTGTGTGTGAGAGAGAGTGTGTGTGTGAGAGAGAATGAGAGTGTGTGAGAGAGAGTGTTCATGTGCAGGAGAGTGTGTGTGTGAGTGTGAGAGTGAGATTGTGTGTGTTTGTTGGAGGGAGAGTGTGTGTATATGTGGGAGAGAGAGAGAGAGTGTGTGTCGTGAGAGGGAGAGAGAGTGTGTGTGTGTGAGAGAGAGTGTGTGTGTGTGAGAGAGAATGAGAATGTGTGAGAGAGAATGAGATTGTGAGAGAGAGAATGGGAGTGTGTTTGTGCGAGAGATAGTGAGTGACTGTGTGTGACAGTGAGAGTGAGTGAGTGTGTGTCAGTGAGAGATTGTGTGTGTGTGTGAGAGAGCAAGTGTGTATGTGTGTGAGAGAGTGAGAGTGTGAGAGAGAGAGTGTGTGTGTTTGTGTGTGGGAGAGAGTGTGTGCGTGTGTGAGAGTGTGTGCGTGTGTGAGAGAGAGTGTGGGTGTGTGAGAGCGTGGGTGTTTGTGAGAGTGTGGGTGTTTGTGAGAGAGAATGCTTTGTGTGAGAGAGAGTGTGTGTGTGTGTGTGTGAGAGAGAGTGTGAGTGTGTGTGTGAGAGTGTGTGTGAGAGAGTGTGGGTGTGTGAGAGAGTGTGGGTGTTGAGAGCGTGGGTGTTTGTGAGAATGTGGGTCTTTGTGAGAGAGAATGTTTGCGTGCAAGAGAGAGTGAGTGTGTGTGTGAGAGTGTGTGTGTGTGTGAGAGTGTGTGAGAGTGTGTGTGTGTGAGATAGAGAATGTGATTGTGTGAGAGAGTGTGTGTGTGTGTGAGAGAGTGTGTGTTTGAGACGGTGTGTGTGTGTGTCTGAGAGAGTGTGGGTGTGTGTGAGAGTGTGGGTGTTTGTGAGAGAGAATGTGTGTGTGTGTGAGAGAGAGTGAGTGTGTGTGTGTGT
>NC_054473.1:79134985-79139985 GCF_017639515.1 Carcharodon carcharias
AGAGAGAGTGTGTTTGTTAGAGAGTGTGTGTGTGTCTGAGAGAGTGTGTGCTTGTCTGAGAGAGTGTGTGCATGTGTGAGAGAGAGTGTGCGTATGAGAGAGTGTGCATGTGAGAGAATGTGCATGTGAGAGAGAGTGTGTGTGTGAGAGAGTGTGCGTGTGAGAGAGTGTGCGTGTGAGAGAGTGTGAGTGTGAGAGAGTGTGCGTGTGAGAGAGTGTGCGCGTGAGAGACAGTGTGTGTGTGAGAGTGAGATTGTGTGTGTGTGTGTGTGTGTGTTGGAGAGAGAGAGTGTGTTTATGTGGGAGAGAGAGATAGTGTGTTTGTGATGAGAGGGAGAGAGATTGTGTGTGTGTGAGTGAGAGAGAGAGAGGGTGTGTGTGTATCAGAGAGAGTGCGCGTGTGAAAGAGTGAGTGTGCGTATGAGAGAGAAAGTGCATATGAGAGAGTGCATATGAGAGAGAGAGTGTGCATGTGAGAGACAGTGTGTGTGTGAGAGAGAGTGTGTGTGTGTAAGAGAGTGTGCATGGGTGAGAGAGAGTGTGCGTGTGTGGGAGTATGCGTGTGCAGGAGAGTGTGTCTGTGAGTGTGAGAGTGAGATTGTGTGTGTGTTGGAGAGAGAGAGAGTGTGTTTATGTGGGAGAGAGTGAGAGTGTGTGTGGTGAGAGGAAGAGAGAGTGTGTGTGTGTGGGTGTGTGTGAGAGAGAGAGAGAGGGTGTGTGGGTGTGAGAGAGAGTGTGCGTGTGAAAGAGTGTGTGTTTGTGCAAGAGAGAGAATGTGTGTGTGTGAGAGAGAGTGTGTGTGTGTGTGAGAGAGAATGAGAGTGTGTGAGAGAGAGAATGAGAGTGTGTGAGAGAGAATGAGAGTGTGTGTGAGAGAGAATGAGAGTGTGTGTGTGAGAGAGAGAGTGAGTGAGTGTGTGTGACAGTGAGTGTGTGTCAGTGAGAGATTGTGTATGTGTGCGAGAGAGCAAGTGTGTATGTGTGTGAGAGAGTGACAGTGTGAGAGAGTGTGTGTGTTTGTGTGTGAGAGAGTGAGTGTATGTGTGAGAGAGAGAGGGAGTGTATGTGTGAGAGAGAGTGTGTGCGTGTCTGAGATAGTGTGTGCTTGTCTGAGAGAGTGTGTGCGTGTCTGAGAGAGTGTGTACGTGTCTGAGAGTGTGTGTGCGTGTCTGAGAGTGTGTGTGCGTGTCTGAGAGAATGTGTGCGTGTCTGAGAGAGTGTGTGCGTGTCTGAGAGAGTGTGTGCGTGTCTGAGAGAGTGTGTGCGTGTCTGAGAGAGTGTGTGCATGTCTGAGAGTGTGTGAGTGTCTGAGAGAATGTGTGCGTGTCTGAGAGTGTGTGTGCGTGTCTGAGAGAGTGTGTGCGTGTCTGAGAGAGTGTGTGCGTGTCTGAGAGAGTGTGTGCATGTCTGAGAGGGTGTGTGAGTGTCTGAGAGAGAGTGTGCGTGTGTGAGAGAGAGTGTGCGTGTGTGAGAGAGAGTGTGCGTGTCTGAGAGAGAGTGTGCGTGTGTGACAGATATTGTGCGTGTGTGAGAGAGAGTGTGCGTGTGTGAGAGAGAGAGGGAGTGTATGTGTGAGAGAGAGAGGGAGTGCATGTGTAAGAGAGAGAGGGAGTGTATGTGTGAGAGCAAGAGGGAGTGTGTGCGTGTCTGAGAGAGTGTGTGCGTGTCTGAGAGAGTGTGTGCCTGTCTGAGAGTGTGTGTGCGTGTCTGAGAGTGTGTGCGTGTCTGAGAGTGTGTGCATGTCTGAGAGAGTGTGTGCTTGTCTGAGAGAGCGTGTGCGTGTCTGAGAGAGCGTGTGCGTGTCTGAGAGAGTGTGTGCGTGTCTGAGAGAGTGTGTGCGTGTCTGAGAGAGTGTGTGCGTGTCTGAGAGAGTGTGTGCGTGTCTGAGAGAGTGTGTGTGTGTCTGAGAGCGTGTGTGCGTGTCTGAGAGAGTGTATGCATGTCTGAGAGAGTGTGTGCGTGTCTGAGAGAGTGTGTGCATGTCTGAGAGAGTGTGTGCATGTCTGAGAGAGAGTGTGCGTGTGTGAGAAAGAGAGTGTGTGTGTGAGAGGGAGTGTGCGTGTGAGAGAGAGTGTGTGTGTGAGAGGGAGTGTGTGCGTGTGTGAGAGAGTGTGTGTGAGAGTGTGCATGTGTGAGAGAGAGATTGTGCATATGTGAGAGTGAGAGTGTGCATGTGAGAGAGAGTGCATGTGAGAGAGTGAGTGTGCATGTGAGAGAATGAGTGTGCATGTGAGAGAATGAGTGTGCGTGTGAGAGAATGAGTGTGCGTGTGAGAGAATGAGGGTGCGTGTGAGAGAGAGAGTATGCATGTGAGAGAAATTGGGCATGTGTGAGAGAGTGTGCGTGTGTGAGAGAGTGTGATTGTGTGTGTGTGTGTGTGAGAGAGAGAGAGTGTGTGTGGTGAGAGGGAGAGAGAGAGTGTGTGCGTGGCTGAGAGAGTGTGTGCGTGGCTGAGAGAGTGTGTGTTTCTGAGAGAGTGTGTGCATGTCTGAGAGAGTGTGTGCATGTCTGAGAGAGTGTGTGCGTGTCTGAGAGAGTGTGTGCGTGTCTGAGAGAGTGTGTGCGTGTCTGAGAGAGTGTGTGCGTGTCTGAGAGAGTGTGTGCGTGTCAGAGAGAGTGTGTGCATGTCTGAGAGAGTGTGTGCGTTTCTGAGAGAGTATGTGCGTGTCTGAGAGAGTGTGTGCATGTCTGAGAGAGTGTGTGAGTGTCTGAGAGAGTGTGTGCGTGTCTGAGAGATTGTTTGCTTGTCTGAGAGAGTGTGTGCGTGTCTGAGAGAGTGTGTGCATGTCTGAGAGAGTGTGTGCATGTCTGAGAGAGTGTGTGCGTGTCGGAGAGGGTGTGTGCGTGTCTGGGACAGTGTGCGTGTCTGAGAGAGAGTGTGCATGCGTGACAGAGAGTGTGCGTGTGTGAGAGAGAGTGTGCGGTTTTGAGAGAGTGTGTGCGTGTGCAAGAGAGTGTGTGTCGTGAGAGGGAGAGAGAGTGTGTGTTTGTGTGAGAGAGAGTGTGTGTGTGTGTGTGAGAGAGAATGAGAATGTTTGAGAGAGAATGAGAGTGTGAGGGAAAGAATGGGAGTGTGTTTGTGCAAGAGATAGTGAGTGACTGTGTGTGACAGTGAGAGTGAGTGAGTGTGTGTCAGTGAGAGATTGTGTGTGTGTGCGAGTGAGCAAGTGTGTATGTGCGTGAGAGAGTGAGAGTGTGAGAGAGAGAGTGTGTGTGTTTGTGTGTGAGAGAGAGTGAGTATATGTGTGAGAGAGAGAGGGAGTGTATGTGTGAGAGAGAGAGGGAGTGTATGTGTGAGAGAGAGAGGGAGTGTATGTGTGAGAGAGAGAGAGAGGGAGTGTATGTGTGAGAGAGAGAGGGAGGGTATGTGTGAGAGAGAGAGGGAGTGTATGTGTGAGAGAGAGAGGGAGCGTATGTGTGAGAGAGAGAGGGAGTGTATGTGTGAGAGAGAGAGGGAGTGTGTGCATGTCTGAGAGAGTGTGTGCGTGTCTGAGAGAGTGTGTGCGTGTCCGAGAGAGTGTGTGCGTGTCTGAGAGAGTGTGCGCGTGTCTAAGAGAGTGTGCGCGTGTCGGAGAGAGTGTGTGCGTGTCTGAGAGAGTGTGTGCGTGTCTGAGAGAGTGTGTGCGTGTCACAGAGAGTGTGTGCGTGTCTGAGAGAGTGTGTGCGTGTCTGAGAGAGTGTGTGCGTGTCTGAGAGAGTGTGTGCGTGTCTGAGAGTGTGCGTGTCTGAGGGAGTGTGTGCGTGTCTGAGAGAGTGTGTGCGTGTCTGAGAGAGTGTGTGCGTGTCTGAGAGAGTGTGTGCGTGTCTGAGAGAGTGTGTGCGTGTCTGAGAGAGTGTGTGCGTGGCTGAGAGAGTGTGTGCGTGGCTGAGAAAGTGTGTGCGTGGCTGAGAGAGTGTGCGCGTGTCTGAGAGAGTGTGTGCGTGGCTGAGAAAGTGTGTGCGTGGCTGAGAAAGTGTGTGCGTGGCTGAGAGAGTGCGTGCGTGTCTGAGAGAGAGTGTGCGTGTCTGAGAGAGAGTGTGCGTGTCTGAGAGAGTTGTGTGTGTGAGAGAGTCTGTGTGTGTGAGTGTGAGAGTGAGATTGTGTGTGTTTGTTGGAGAGAGAGTGTGTATATGTGGGAGAGAGAGAGAGAGTGTGTGTGGTGAGAGGGAGAGAGTGTGTGTGTGTGAGAGAGAGTGTGTGTGTGAGAGAGAATGAGAGTGTGTGAGAGAGAATGAGAATGTGTGAGAGAGAATGAGAGTGTGTGAGAGAGAATGAGAGTGTGTGAGAGAGAATGAGAGTGTGTGAGAGAGAGTGTTCGTGTGCAGGAGAGTGTGTGTGTGAGTGTGAGAGTGAGATTGTGTGTGTTTGTTGGAGGGAGAGTGTGTGTATATGTGGGAGAGAGAGAGAGAGTGTGTGTCGTGAGAGGGAGAGAGAGTGTGTGTGTGTGAGAGAGAGTGTGTGTGTGTGAGAGAGAATGAGAATGTGTGAGAGAGAATGAGATTGTGAGAGAGAGAATGGGAGTGTGTTTGTGCGAGAGATAGTGAGTGACTGTGTGTGACAGTGAGAGTGAGTGAGTGTGTGTCAGTGAGAGATTGTGTGTGTGTGTGAGAGAGCAAGTGTGTATGTGTGTGAGAGAGTGAGAGTGTGAGAGAGAGAGTGTGTGTGTTTGTGTGTGGGAGAGAGTGTGTGCGTGTGTGAGAGTGTGTGCGTGTGTGAGAGAGAGTGTGGGTGTGTGAGAGCGTGGGTGTTTGTGAGAGTGTGGGTGTTTGTGAGAGAGAATGCTTTGTGTGAGAGAGAGTGTGTGTGTGTGTGTGTGAGAGAGAGTGTGAGTGTGTGTGTGAGAGTGTGTGTGAGAGAGTGTGGGTGTGTGAGAGAGTGTGGGTGTTGAGAGCGTGGGTGTTTGTGAGAATGTGGGTCTTTGTGAGAGAGAATGTTTGCGTGCAAGAGAGAGTGAGTGTGTGTGTGAAATAGAGTGAGAGTGTGTGTGTAAGAGGGAGAGTGTGTGTGTGAGATAGAGAGT
>NC_054473.1:79144985-79152485 GCF_017639515.1 Carcharodon carcharias
GCGTGTGAGAGAGTGTGCGTGTGAGAGAGTGTGCGTGTGAGAGAGTGTGCGTGTGAGAGAGTGTGCGTGTGAGAGAGTGTGCGTGTGAGAGAGTGTGCGTGTGAAAGAGTGTGCGTTTGAGAGAGTGTGCGTGTGAGAGAGTGTGCGTGTGAGAGAGTGTGCGTGTGCAGGAGAGTGTGTGTGTGAAAGTGAGATTGTGTGTGTGTGTGTTGGAGAGAGAGAGTGTGTTTATGTGGGAGAGAGAGAGAGTGTGTTTGTGATGAGAGGGAGAGTGTGTGTGTGTGATTGAGAGAGAGAGAGGGTGTGTGTTTATGAGAGAGAGTGTGTGTGTGAAAGAGTGAGTATGCGTATGAGAGAGAGAGTGCATATGAGAGAGAGAGTGTGCATGTGAGAGACAGTGTGTGTCAGTGTGTGTGTGTGAGAGAGTGTGCATGTGTGAGAGAGAGTGTGCGTGTGTGAGAGTATGCGTGTGCAGGAGAGTGTGTGTTTGAGTGTGAGAGTGAGATTGTGTGTGTGTTGGAGAGAGGGAGTGTGTTTATGTGGGAGAGAGTGAGAGAGAGAGTGTGGTGAGAGGGAGAGAGAGTGTGTGTGTGTGTGAGAGAGAGAGAGGGTGTGTGCGTGTGAGAGAGAGTGTGCGTGTGAAAGAGTGTGTGTTTGTGCGAGAGAGAGAATGTGTGTGGGTGAGAGAGAGTGTGTGTGTGTGAGAGAGAATGAGAGTGTGAGAGAGAGAATGAGAGTGTGTGTGAGAGAGAATGAGAGTGTGTGTGTGAGAGAGTGAGTGAGTGTGTGTGACAGTGAGAGTGAGTGAGTGTGTGTCAGTGAGAGATTGTGTGTGTGCGAGAGAGCAAGTGTGTATGTGTGTGAGAGAGTGAGAGTGTGAGAGAGAGAGTGTGTGTGTTTGTGTGTGAGAGAGAGTGAGTGTGTGTGAGAGAGAGAGGGAGTGTATGTGTGAGAGAGAAGGAGTGTATGTGTGAGAGAGAGAGGGAATGGATGTGTGAGAGAGAGAGTGTGTTTGTGTGAGAGAGTGTGTGCTTGTCTGAGAGAGTGTGTGCGTGTCTGAGAGAGTGTGTGCGTGTCTGAGAGAGTGTGTGCGTATGAGAGAGTGTGCATGTGAGAGAATGTGCATGTGAGAGAGAGTGTGTGTGTGAGAGAGTGTGCGTGTGAGAGAGTGTGCGTGTGAGAGAGTGTGAGTGTGAGAGAGTGTGCGTGTGAGAGAGTGTGCGCGTGAGAGACAGTGTGTGTGTGAGAGTGAGATTGTGTGTGTGTGTGTGTGTGTGTTGGAGAGAGAGAGTGTGTTTATGTGGGAGAGAGAGATAGTGTGTTTGTGATGAGAGGGAGAGAGATTGTGTGTGTGTGAGTGAGAGAGAGAGAGGGTGTGTGTGTATCAGAGAGAGTGCGCGTGTGAAAGAGTGAGTGTGCGTATGAGAGAGAAAGTGCATATGAGAGAGTGCATATGAGAGAGAGAGTGTGCATGTGAGAGACAGTGTGTGTGTGAGAGAGAGTGTGTGTGTGTAAGAGAGTGTGCATGTGTGAGAGAGAGTGTGCGTGTGTGGGAGTATGCGTGTGCAGGAGAGTGTGTCTGTGAGTGTGAGAGTGAGATTGTGTGTGTGTTGGAGAGAGAGAGAGTGTGTTTATGTGGGAGAGAGTGAGAGTGTGTGTGGTGAGAGGAAGAGAGAGTGTGTGTGTGTGTGGGTGTGTGTGAGAGAGAGAGAGAGGGTGTGTGGGTGTGAGAGAGAGTGTGCGTGTGAAAGAGTGTGTGTTTGTGCAAGAGAGAGAATGTGTGTGTGTGAGAGAGAGTGTGTGTGTGTGTGAGAGAGAATGAGAGTGTGTGAGAGAGAGAATGAGAGTGTGTGTGAGAGAGAATGAGAGTGTGTGTGAGAGAGAATGAGAGTGTGTGTGTGAGAGAGAGAGTGAGTGAGTGTGTGTGACAGTGAGTGTGTCAGTGAGAGATTGTGTATGTGTGCGAGAGAGCAAGTGTGTATGTGTGTGAGAGAGTGACAGTGTGAGAGAGTGTGTGTGTTTGTGTGTGAGAGAGTGAGTGTATGTGTGAGAGAGAGAGGGAGTGTATGTGTGAGAGAGAGTGTGTGCGTGTCTGAGATAGTGTGTGCTTGTCTGAGAGAGTGTGTGCGTGTCTGAGAGAGTGTGTACGTGTCTGAGAGTGTGTGTGCGTGTCTGAGAGTGTGTGTGCGTGTCTGAGAGAATGTGTGCGTGTCTGAGAGAGTGTGTGCGTGTCTGAGAGAGTGTGTGCGTGTCTGAGAGAGTGTGTGCGTGTCTGAGAGAGTGTGTGCATGTCTGAGAGTGTGTGAGTGTCTGAGAGAATGTGTGCGTGTCTGAGAGTGTGTGTGCGTGTCTGAGAGAGTGTGTGCGTGTCTGAGAGAGTGTGTGCGTGTCTGAGAGAGTGTGTGCATGTCTGAGAGGGTGTGTGAGTGTCTGAGAGAGAGTGTGCGTGTGTGAGAGAGAGTGTGCGTGTGTGAGAGAGAGTGTGCGTGTCTGAGAGAGAGTGTGCGTGTGTGACAGATAGTGTGCGTGTGTGAGAGAGAGTGTGCGTGTGTGAGAGAGAGAGGGAGTGTATGTGTGAGAGAGAGAGGGAGTGCATGTGTAAGAGAGAGAGGGAGTGTATGTGTGAGAGCAAGAGGGAGTGTGTGCGTGTCTGAGAGAGTGTGTGCGTGTCTGAGAGAGTGTGTGCCTGTCTGAGAGTGTGTGTGCGTGTCTGAGAGTGTGTGCGTGTCTGAGAGTGTGTGCATGTCTGAGAGAGTGTGTGCTTGTCTGAGAGAGCTTGTGCGTGTCTGAGAGAGCGTGTGCGTGTCTGAGAGAGTGTGTGCGTGTCTGAGAGAGTGTGTGCGTGTCTGAGAGAGTGTGTGCGTGTCTGAGAGAGTGTGTGCGTGTCTGAGAGAGTGTGTGTGTGTCTGAGAGCGTGTGTGCGTGTCTGAGAGAGTGTATGCATGTCTGAGAGAGTGTGTGCGTGTCTGAGAGAGTGTGTGCATGTCTGAGAGAGTGTGTGCGTGTGCAAGAGAGTGTGTGTCGTGAGAGGGAGAGAGAGTGTGTGTTTGTGTGAGAGAGAGTGTGTGTGTGTGTGAGAGAGAATGAGAATGTTTGAGAGAGAATGAGAGTGTGAGGGAAAGAATGGGAGTGTGTTTGTGCAAGAGATAGTGAGTGACTGTGTGTGACAGTGAGAGTGAGTGAGTGTGTGTCAGTGAGAGATTGTGTGTGTGTGCGAGAGAGCAAGTGTGTATGTGCGTGAGAGAGTGAGAGTGTGAGAGAGAGAGTGTGTGTGTTTGTGTGTGAGAGAGAGTGAGTATATGTGTGAGAGAGAGAGGGAGTGTATGTGTGAGAGAGAGAGGGAGTGTATGTGTGAGAGAGAGAGGGAGTGTATGTGTGAGAGAGAGAGAGAGGGAGTGTATGTGTGAGAGAGAGAGGGAGGGTATGTGTGAGAGAGAGAGGGAGTGTATGTGTGAGAGAGAGAGGGAGCGTATGTGTGAGAGAGAGAGGGAGTGTATGTGTGAGAGAGAGAGGGAGTGTGTGCATGTCTGAGAGAGTGTGTGCGTGTCTGAGAGAGTGTGTGCGTGTCTGAGAGAGTGTGTGCGTGTCTGAGAGAGTGTGCGCGTGTCTAAGAGAGTGTGCGCGAGTCGGAGAGAGTGTGTGCGTGTCTGAGAGAGTGTGTGCGTGTCTGAGAGAGTGTGTGCGTGTCACAGAGAGTGTGTGCGTGTCTGAGAGAGTGTGTGCGTGTCTGAGAGAGTGTGTGCGTGTCTGAGAGAGTGTGTGCGTGTCTGAGAGTGTGCGTGTCTGAGGGAGTGTGTGCGTGTCTGAGAGAGTGTGTGCGTGTCTGAGAGAGTGTGTGCGTGTCTGAGAGAGTGTGTGCGTGTCTGAGAGAGTGTGTGCGTGTCTGAGAGAGTGTGTGCGTGGCTGAGAGAGTGTGTGCGTGGCTGAGAAAGTGTGTGCGTGGCTGAGAGAGTGTGCGCGTGTCTGAGAGAGTGTGTGCGTGGCTGAGAAAGTGTGTGCGTGGCTGAGAAAGTGTGTGCGTGGCTGAGAGAGTGCGTGCGTGTCTGAGAGAGAGTGTGCGTGTCTGAGAGAGAGTGTGCGTGTCTGAGAGAGTTGTGTGTGTGAGAGAGTCTGTGTGTGTGAGTGTGAGAGTGAGATTGTGTGTGTTTGTTGGAGAGAGAGTGTGTATATGTGGGAGAGAGAGAGAGAGAGTGTGTGTGGTGAGAGGGAGAGAGTGTGTGTGTGTGAGAGAGAGTGTGTGTGTGAGAGAGAATGAGAGTGTGTGAGAGAGAATGAGAATGTGTGAGAGAGAATGAGAGTGTGTGAGAGAGAATGAGAGTGTGTGAGAGAGAATGAGAGTGTGTGAGAGAGAGTGTTCGTGTGCAGGAGAGTGTGTGTGTGAGTGTGAGAGTGAGATTGTGTGTGTTTGTTGGAGGGAGAGAGTGTGTATATGTGGGAGAGAGAGAGAGAGTGTGTGTCGTGAGAGGGAGAGAGAGTGTGTGTGTGTGAGAGAGAGTGTGTGTGTGTGAGAGAGAATGAGAATGTGTGAGAGAGAATGAGATTGTGAGAGAGAGAATGGGAGTGTGTTTGTGCGAGAGATAGTGAGTGACTGTGTGTGACAGTGAGAGTGAGTGAGTGTGTGTCAGTGAGAGATTGTGTGTGTGTGTGAGAGAGCAAGTGTGTATGTGTGTGAGAGAGTGAGAGTGTGAGAGAGAGAGTGTGTGTGTTTGTGTGTGGGAGAGAGTGTGTGCGTGTGTGAGAGTGTGTGCGTGTGTGAGAGAGAGTGTGGGTGTGTGAGAGCGTGGGTGTTTGTGAGAGTGTGGGTGTTTGTGAGAGAGAATGCTTTGTGTGAGAGAGAGTGTGTGTGTGTGTGTGTGAGAGAGAGTGTGAGTGTGTGTGTGAGAGTGTGTGTGAGAGAGTGTGGGTGTGTGAGAGAGTGTGGGTGTTGAGAGCGTGGGTGTTTGTGAGAATGTGGGTCTTTGTGAGAGAGAATGTTTGCGTGCAAGAGAGAGTGAGTGTGTGTGTGAGAGTGTGTGTGTGAGAGTGTGTGAGAGTGTGTGTGTGAGATAGAGAATGTGATTGTGTGAGAGAGTGTGTGTGTGTGTGAGAGAGTGTGTGTTTGAGACGGTGTGTGTGTGTGTCTGAGAGAGTGTGGGTGTGTGTGAGAGTGTGGGTGTTTGTGAGAGAGAATGTGTGTGTGTGTGAGAGAGAGTGAGTGTGTGTGTGTGTGTGTGTGTGTGTGTGTGTGTGTGAGAGAGAGAGACTGTGGGTGTTTGTGAGAGAGAATGTGTGTGTTTGTGAGAGAGTGTGCGAGTGTAAGAGAGAGTGCGAGTGTGTGAGAGAGTGCGAGTGTGTGAGAGAGTGCGAGTGTGTGAGAGAGTGCGAGTGTGAGAGAGTGCGAGTGTGTGAGAGAGTGCGAGTGTGTGAGAGAGTGCGAGTGTGTGAGAGAGTGCGAGTGTGTGAGAGAGTGCGAGTGTGTGAGACAGTGCGAGTGTGTGAGAGTGTGTGTGTGTGAGAGAGAGTGTGTGTGTGAGAGAGTGTGCGTGAGAGTGTGTGTGAGAGAGAGAAAGAGTGTGTGTGTGAGAGAGAGTGTGTGTGAGAGTGCGCGTGTATGAGAGAGTGTGCATGTATGAGAGAGTGTGCGTGAATGAGAGAGAGTGTGTGCGTGTATGAGAGAGTGCATGTGAGAGAGAGTGCATGTGTGAGAGAGTGCATGTGTGAGAGAGTGCTTTTGTGAGAGAGTGCGTTTGTGAGAGTGTGTGTTTGAGAGAGAGAGTGTGTGTGTGTGAGAGAGGGAGTGTGACTGTGTGTGTGAGAGAGAGAGTGTGTGTGTGCAAGAGAGCAAGTATATGCATGTGCAAGAGAACGAGTATATGTGTGAGAGAGAGAGTGTGAGAGACAGAGAGAGAGTGTGTGCGTATGTGTGAGAGAGGGAGAGAGTGTGTGTGTGAGGGGGAAAGACAGATTGTGTGTGAGAGAGAGAGAGAGAGAGAGTGTGTGTGTGAGAGAGAGAGTGTGTGAGAGAGAAAGGGAGTGTATGTGTGAGAGAGAGGGAGTGTGTTTGTGTGTGAGAGAGAGAGAGAGAGAGTGTGTGTCTGAGAGAGAGCGTGTGCGTTTGTGAGAGTGTGTGCATGTGTGAGAGTGTGTGCATGTGTGAGAGTGTGTGCGAGAGAGTGTGTGCGTGTGTGATAGAGAGAGAATGTGTTTGTATGAGAGAGAGAGAGTGTGTGTCTGTGCTTGATAGGGGGTGTGTGTGTGTGAGAGAGAGAGTGTGGGTGTGTGAGAGAGTGTGGGTGTGTGAGAGCGTGGGTGTTTGTGAGAGTGTGGGTGTTTGTGAGAGAGAATGTTTGTGTGTGGGAGATAGTGAGTGCGTGTGTGTGTGTGTGAGGGAGAGTGTGTGAATGTGTGTGTGAGAGAGAGTGTGTGAATGTGTGTGTGAGAGAAAGTGTGAGTGTGTGTGTGAGAGAGTATGGGTGTGTGTGAGAGTGTGGGTGTGAGACAGCGTGGGTGTTTGTGAGAATGTGGGTGTTTGTGAGAGAGAATGTTTGTGTGTGAGAGAGAGTGAGTGTGTGTGTGAGTGAGTGTGTGTACGAGAGAGCGAGCATATGCATGTGCGAGCATATGCGTGTGTGAGCATATGCGTGTGTGAGCATATGCGTGTGTGAGCATATGCGTGTGTGAGCATATGCGTGTGCGAGAGAGCGAGCATATGCGTGTGTGAGAAAGCGAGCATATGCCTGTGCGAGAGAGCGAGCATATGCCTGTGCAAGAGAGCGAGCATATGCGTGTGCAAGAGAGCGAGCAGATGCATGTGCAAGAGAGCGAGCATATGCGTGTGCGAGAGATCGAGCCTATGCGTGTGCGAGAGAGCGAGTATATGCCTGTGCGTGAGCGCGAGTATATGCCTGTGCGTGAGAGCAAGTATATGCCTGTGTGTATGTGTAAGAGAGGGAGAGAGTGTATGTGAGCGAGAGAGTGTGTGTGTGCGAGAGAGAGTGTGTGTGTGTGTGTGAGAGAGAGTGTGTGTGTGTGTGAGAGAGAGTGTGTGTGTGAGAGAGAGCGTGTGTGTGAGAGAGAGTGTACGTGTGAGAGAGAGTGTGCATGTGAGAGAGAGTGTGTGTGTGTGTGTGTGTGTGTGTGTGAGAGAGTGTGTGCATGTGTGAGAGAGTGTGCATGAGAGCGTGCATGTGTGAGAGAGAGATTGTGCATATGTGAGAGTGAGAGTGTGCATGTGTGAGAGAGAGAGTGAGAGTGCATGTGAGAGAGGGTGTGTGTGAGAGAGTGAGCGAGCGTGTGAGAGAGAGTTTGCATGTGAGAGAGAGTGTGCGTATGAGAGAGAGTGTGCATGTGAGAGTGTGCGTGTGAGAGAGTGTGCGTGTGAGAGAGAGTGTGCATGTGAGAGAGAGTGTGCATGTGAGAGAGAGTGTGCATGTGAGAGAGAGTGTGCGTGTGTGAGAGTGAGATTGTGGCTGTGTGTTAGAGAGAGAGAGTGTGTTTATGTGTGAGAGAGGGAGTGTGTGT
>NC_054473.1:79159985-79162485 GCF_017639515.1 Carcharodon carcharias
GTGTGCGTGTGTGAGAGAGTGTGAGTTTGAGAGTGAGATTGTGTGTGTATGTGTTGGAGACAGAGAGTGTGTTTATGTGTGAGAGAGAGAGTGTGTGTGTGTGAGAGAGAAAGTGTATGTGTGAGAGAGAGAGTATTTGTGTGAGAGGGAGAGAGTGTGTGTGTGAGATAGAGAATGTGATGGTGTGTGAGAGTGTGTGTGTGTGTGAGAGAGAGTGTGTGTTTGAGACGATGTGTGTGTCTGAGAGAGTGTGGGTGTGTGTGAGAGTGTGGGAGTTTGTGAGAGAGAATGTGTGTGTGTGAGAGAGAGAGAGTGTGTGTGTGTGTGTGTGTGTGTGTGAGAGAGACTGTGGGTGTTTGTGAGAGAGAATGTGTGTGTTTGTTAGAGAGTGTGCGAGTGTGAGAGAGAGTGCGAGTGTGTGAGAGAGTGCGAGTGTGTGAGAGAGTGCGAGTGTGTGAGAGAGTGCGAGTGTGTGAGAGAGAGTGTGTGTGAGAGAGAGTGTGTGTGAGAGAGAGTGTGTGTGAGAGAGAGAAAGAGTGTGTGTGTGAGAGAGACTGTGTGTGAGAGAGAGTGTGTGTGTGAGAGAGTGTGTGTGAGAGTGTGCGTGTATGAGAGAGTGTGCGTGTATGAGAGAGAGAGTGCATTTGAGAGAGAGTGCATGTGTGAGAGAGTGCATGTGTGAGAGAGTGCATGTGTGAGAGAGTGCATGTGTGAGAGAGTGCATGTGTGAGAGAGTGCGTTTGTGAAAGTGTGTGTGTGAGAGAGAGAGAGTGTGTGTGTGTGTGAGAGAGGGAGTGTGACTGTGTGTGTGAGAGAGAGAGTGTGTGTGTGCGAGAGAGCAAGTATATGCATGTGCAAGAGAGCGAGTATATGTGTGTGAGAGAGAGAGTGTGTGTGAGAGACAGAGAGAGAGTGTGTGCGTATGTGTGAGAGAGGGAGAGAGTGTGTGTGTGAGGGGGAGAGACAGATTGTGTGTGAGAGAGAGAGAGAGTGTGTGTGTGAGAGAGAGAGTGTGTGAGAGAGAAAGGGAGTGTATGTGTGAGAGAGGGAGTGTGTTTGTGTGTGTGAGAGAGAGAGAGTGTGTGTCTGAGAGAGAGAGTGTGCGTGTGTGAGAGTGTGTGCATGTGTGAGAGTGTGTGCGTGTGTGAGAGAGAGAGAGAGAGTGTGGGTGTGTGAGAGCGTGGGTGTTTGTGAGAGTGTGGGTGTTTGTGAGAGAGAATTTTTGTGTGTGGGAGAGAGTGAGTGTGTGTGTGTGTGTGTGAGGGAGAGTGTGTGAATGTGTGTGTGAGGGAGAGTGTGTGAATGTGTGTGTGAGAGAGAGTGTGAGTGTGTGTGTGAGAGAGTGTGGGTGTGTGTGAGAGTGTGGGTGTGAGACAGCGTGGGTGTTTGTGAGAATGTGGGTGTTTGTGAGAGAGAATGTTTGCGTGTGAGAGAGAGTGAGTGTGTGTGTGAGTGAGTGTGTGTGCGAGAGAGTGAGCATATGTGTGTACGAGCATATGCGTGTGTGAGCATATGCGTGTGTGAGTATATGCCTGTGCGAGAGAGCGAGCATATGCATGTGCGAGAGCGAGCATATGCGTGTGCGAGAGAGCGAGCATATGCGTGTGCGAGAGATCGAGCATATGCGGGTGCGAGAGAGCGAGCATATGCCTGTGCGAGAGAGCGAACATATGCGTGTACGAGAGAGCGAGTATATGCGTGTTCGAGAGCACGAGTATATGCCTGTGCGAGAGAGCAAGTATATGCCTGTGCGTATGTGTAAGAGAGGTAGAGAGTGTATGTGAGCGAGAGAGTGTGTGTGTGCGAGAGAGAGTGTGTGTGTATGTGAGAGAGAGTGTGTGTGTGAGAGAGAGTGTGTGTGTGAGAGAGAGTGTGCGTGTGAGAGAGAGTGTGCGTGTGAGAGAGAGTGTGCTTGTGAGAGAGAGTGTGCGTGTGAGAGAGTGTGCGTGTGAGAGAGTGTGCATGTGAGAGAGTGTGCGTGTGAGAGATAGTGTGCATGTGAGAGAGACTGTGCATGTGAGAGAGAGTGTGCATGTGAGAGAGAGTGTGCGTGTGTGAGAGTGAGATTGTGGCTGTGTGTTGGAGAGAGAGAGAGAGTGTTTATGTGTGAGAGAGAGTGTGTGTGTTGAGAGAGAGAGAGTGTGTGTGTGAGAGAGTGTGTATGTGTGAGAGAGAGAGTGTGTGTGTGAGCGTGAGTGTGTGTGTGTGTGTGTGTGAGAGAGAGAGTGTGTGCATGTGTGAGAGAGCGTGCATGTGTGAGAGAGAGAGCGAGTGTGCGTGTGAGAGAGTGAGTGTGCGTATGAGCGAGTGTGCATGTGAGAGAGAGTGTGCATGTGAGAGTGTTTGTGTGAGAGTGTGCGTGTGAGTGTGCGTGTGAGAGAGTGTGCATGTGAGAGAGTGTGCGTGTGAGAGAGTGTGCGTGTGAGAGACAGTGTGTGTATGTGAGAGACTGTGTGCGTGTGTGATAGAGAGTGTGCGTGTGTGAGAGTGTGCATGTGCA
>NC_054473.1:79202485-79209985 GCF_017639515.1 Carcharodon carcharias
GAGAGAGTGTGTGCGTGTCTGAGAGAGTGTGTGCATTTCTGAGAGAGTGTGTGCGTGTCTGAGAGAGAGTGTGCGTGTGTGAGAAAGAGAGTGTGTGTGTGAGAGGGAGTGTGCGTGTGAGAGAGAGTGTGTGTGTGAGAGGGAGTGTGTGCGTGTGTGAGAGAGTGTGTGTGAGAGTGTGTATGTGTGAGAGAGAGATTGTGCATATGTGAGAGTGAGAGTGTGCATGTGAGACAGAGAGTGCATGTGAGAGAGTGAGTGTGCATGTGAGAGAATGAGTGTGCATGTGAGAGAATGAGTGTGCGTGTGAGAGAATGAGTGTGCGGGTGAGAGAATGAGTGTGCGTGTGAGAGAATGAGTGTGCGTGTGAGAGAGAGAGTATGCATGTGAGAGAAATTGGGCATGTGTGAGAGAGTGTGCGTGTGTGAGAGAGTGTGATTGTGTGTGTGTGTGTGAGAGAGAGAGAGTGTGTGTGGTGAGAGGGAGAGAGAGAGTGTGTGCGTGGCTGAGAGAGTGTGTGCGTGGCTGAGAGAGTGTGTGCGTGTCTGAGAGAGTGTGTGCGTGTCTGAGAGAGTGTGTGCTTGTCTGAGAGAGTGTGTGCGTGTCTGAGAGAGTGTGTGCATGTCTGAGAGAGTGTGTGCGTGTCTGAGAGAGTGTGTGCGTGTCTGAGAGAGTGTGTGCGTGTCTGAGAGAGTGTGTGCTTGTCTAAGAGAGTGTGTGCGTGTCTGAGAGAGTGTGTGCATGTCTGAGAGAGTGTGTGCATGTCTGAGAGAGTGTGTGCGTGTCGGAGAGGGTGTGTGCGTGTCTGGGACAGTGTGCGTGTCTGAGAGAGAGTGTGCGTGCGTGACAGAGAGTGTGCGTGTGTGAGAGAGAGTGTGCGAGTTTGAGAGAGAGTGCGTGTGCAAGAGAGTGTGTGTCGTGAGAGGGAGAGAGAGTGTGTGTTTGTGTGAGAGAGAGTGTGTGTGTGTGTGAGAGAGAATGAGAATGTTTGAGAGAGAATGAGAGTGTGAGGGAAAGAATGGGAGTGTGTTTGTGCAAGAGATAGTGAGTGACTGTGTGTGACAGTGAGAGTGAGTGAGTGTGTGTCAGTGAGAGATTGTGTGTGTGTGCGAGAGAGCAAGTGTGTATGTGCGTGAGAGAGTGAGAGTGTGAGAGAGAGAGTGTGTGTGTTTGTGTGTGAGAGAGAGTGAGTATATGTGTGAGAGAGAGAGGGAGTGTATGTGTGAGAGAGAGAGGGAGTGTATGTGTGAGAGAGAGAGGGAGTGTATGTGTGAGAGAGAGAGGGAGTGTATCTGTGAGAGAGAGAGGGAGTGTATGTGTGAGAGAGAGAGGGAGTGTATGTGTGAGAGAGAGAGGGAGTGTATGTGTGAGAGAGAGAGGGAGTGTATGTGTGAGAGAGAGAGGGAGTGTATGTGTGAGAGAGAGAGGGAGTGTGTGCATGTCTGAGAGAGTGTGTGCGTGTCTGAGAGAGTGTGTGCGTGTCTGAGAGAGTGTGCGCGTGTCTGAGAGAGTGTGTGCATGTCGGAGAGAGTGTGTGCGTGTCTGAGAGAGTGTGTGCGTGTCACAGAGAGTGTGTGCGTGTCTGAGAGAGTGTGTGCGTGTCTGAGAGAGTGTGTGCGTGTCTGAGAGAGTGTGTGCGTGTCTGAGAGAGTGTGTGCGTGTCTGAGAGAGTGTGTGTGTCTCTGAGAGTGTGCGTGTCTGAGGGAGTGTGTGCGTGTCTGAGAGAGTGTGTGCGTGTCTGAGAGAGTGTGTGCGTGTCTGAGAGAGTGTGTGCGTGTCTGAGAGAGTGTGTGCGTGGCTGAGAGAGTGTGTGCGTGTCTGAGAGAGTGTGTGCGTGGCTGAGAAAGTGTGTGCGTGGCTGAGAAAGTGTGTGCGTGGCTGAGAGAGTGCGTGCGTGGCTGAGAGAGTGTGTGCGTGTCTGAGAGAGTGTGTGCTTGTCTGAGAGAGTGTGTGCGTGTCTGAGAGAGTGTGCGTGTCTGAGAGAGTGTGTGCGTGTCTGAGAGAGAGTGTGCGTGTCTGAGAGAGAGTGTGCGTGTCTGAGAGAGAGTGTGCGTGTCTGAGAGAGTTGTGTGTGTGAGAGAGTGTGTGTGTGTGAGTGTGAGAGTGAGATTGTGTGTGTTTGTTGGAGAGAGAGTGTGTATATGTGGGAGAGAGAGAGAGAGTGTGTGTGGTGAGAGGGAGAGAGTGTGTGTGTGTGAGAGAGAGTGTGTGTGTGTGTGAGAGAGAATGAGAGTGTGTGAGAGAGAATGAGAGTGTATGAGAGAGAATGAGAGTGTGTGAGAGAGAATGAGAGTGTGTGAGAGAGAGTGTTCGTGTGCAGGAGAGTGTGTGTGTGAGTGTGAGAGTGAGATTGTGTGTGTTTGTTGGAGGGAGAGAGTGTGTATATGTGGGAGAGAGAGAGAGAGTGTGTGTCGTGAGAGGGAGAGAGAGTGTGTGTGTGTGTGTGAGAGTGTGTGTGAGAGAGTGTGGGTGTGTGAGAGAGTGTGGGTGTGTGAGAGAGTGTGGGTGTTGAGAGCGTGGGTGTTTGTGAGAATGTGGGTCTTTGTGAGAGAGAATGTTTGCGTGTGAGAGAGTGAGTGTGTGTGTGAGAGTGTGTGTGTGTGAGAGTGTGTGAGAGTGTGTGTGTGTGAGATAGAGAGTGTGTGTGTGAGATAGAGAATGTGATTGTGTGTGAGAGTGTGTGTGTGTGTGAGAGAGTGTGTGTTTGAGACGGTGTGTGTGTGTGTCTGAGAGAGTGTGGGTGTGTGTGAGAGTGTGGGTGTTTGTGAGAGAGAATGTGTGTGTGTGTGAGAGAGAGTGAGTGTGTGTGTGTGTGTGAGAGAGAGACTGTGGGTGTTTGTGAGAGAGAATGTGTGTGTTTGTGAGAGAGTGTGCGAGTGTGAGAGAGAGTGCGAGTGTGTGAGAGAGTGCGAGTGTGTGAGAGAGTGCGAGTGTGTGAGAGAGTGCGAGTGTGTGAGAGAGTGCGAGTGTGTGAGAGTGTGTGTATGTGAGAGAGAGTGTGTGTGTGAGAGAGTGTGTGTGAGAGAGCGTATGTGTGAGAGAGAGTGTGTGTGAGAGAGAGAAAGAGTGTGTGTGTGAGAGAGAGTGTGTGTGAGAGAGAGTGTGTGTGTGAGAGACAGAGTGTGTGTGAGAGTGTGCGTGTATGAGAGAGTGTGCGTGTATGAGAGAGTGTGCGTGTATGAGAGAGAGTGTGTGCGTGTATGAGAGAGTGCATGTGAGAGAGAGTGCATGTGTGAGAGAGTGCATGTGTGAGAGAGTGCATGTGTGAGAGAGTGCATGTGTGAGAGAGTGCGTTTGTGAGAGTGTGTGTGTGAGAGAGAGAGTGTGTGTGTGTGTGAGAGAGGGAGTGTGACTGTGTGTGTGAGAGAGAGAGTGTGTGTGTGCAAGAGAGCAAGTATATGCATGTGCAAGAGAGCGAGTATATGTGTGAGAGAGAGAGAGAGTGTGTGAGAGACAGAGAGAGAGTGTGTGCGTATGTGTGAGAGAGGGAGAGAGTATGTGTGTGAGGGGGAAAGACAGATTGTATGTGAGAGAGAGAGAGAGAGAGAGTGTGTGTGTGAGAGAGAGAGTGTGTGAGAGAGAAAGGGAGTGTATGTGTGAGAGAGAGGGAGTGTGTTGTGTGTGAGAGAGAGAGAGAGAGAGAGTGTGTGTCTGAGAGAGAGCGTGTGCGTTTGTGAGAGTGTGTGCATGTGTGAGAGTGTGTGCATGTGTGAGAGTGTGTACGAGAGAGTGTGTGCGTGTGTGATAGAGAGAGAATGTGTTTGTATGAGAGAGAGAGAGTGTGTGTCTGTGCTTGATAGGGGGTGTGTGTGTGTGAGAGAGAGAGTGTGGGTGTGTGAGAGAGTGTGGGTGTGTGAGAGCGTGGGTGTTTGTGAGAGTGTGGGTGTTTGTGAGAGAGAATGTTTGTGTGTGGGAGATAGTGAGTGCGTGTGTGTGTGTGTGAGGGAGAGTGTGTGAATGTGTGTGTGAGAGAGAGTGTGTGAATGTGTGTGTGAGAGAGAGTGTGAGTGTGTGAGAGAGAGTTTGCATGTGAGAGAGAGTGTGCGTATGAGAGAGAGTGTGCATGTGAGAGTGTGCGTGTGAGAGAGTGTGCGTGTGAGAGAGAGTGTGCATGTGAGAGAGAGTGTGCATGTGAGAGAGAGTGTGCATGTGAGAGAGAGTGTGCGTGTGTGAGAGTGAGATTGTGGCTGTGTGTTGGAGAGAGAGAGAGTGTGTTTATGTGTGAGAGAGGGAGTGTGTGTTGAGATGGAGTGAGAGAGTGTGTGTGTGTGAGTGTGTGTGTGTGTGTGTGTGTGTGTGTGTGAGAGAGAGAGAGAGAGAGAGAAAGTGTGTGTGTGAGAGAGAGAGTGTGTATGTGTGAGAGAGAGAGTGTGTGTGTGAGCGTGAGTGTGTGTGTGTGTGAGAAAGAGAGAGAGTGTGTGCATGTGTGAGAGAGCGTGCATGTGTGAGAGAGAGAGCGAGTGTGCGTGTGAGAGAGTGACTGTGCGTATGAGAGAGTGTGCATGTGAGAGAGAGTGTGCATGTGAGAGTGTGCATGTGAGAGAGAGTGTTTGTGTGAGAGTGTGCGTGTGAGAGAGAGTGCGTGTGAGAGAGTGTGCGTGTGAGAGAGTGTGCGTGTGAGAGAGTGTGCGTGTGAGAGAGTGTGCGTGTGAGAGACAGTGTGTGTGTGTGTGAGAGACTGTGTGCGTGTGTGATAGAGAGCGTGCGTGTGTGAGAGTGTGCGTGTGCAGGAGAGTGTGTGTGTGAGAGTGAGATTGTGTGTGTGTGTGTGTTGGAGAGAGAGAGTGTGTTTATGTGGGAGAGAGAGAGAGTCTTTGTGGTGAGAGGGAGAGAGAGTGTGTGTGTGTGAGCGAGAGAGAGAGAGGGTATGTGTGTATGAGAGAGAGTGTGCATGTGAAAGAGTGAGTGTGCGTATGAGAGAGAGAGTGCATATGAGAGAGTGTGCATGTGAGAGAGAGTGTGCGTGTGAGAGAGTGTGCGTGTGAGAGACAGTGTGTGTGTGTGAGAGAGAGTGTGTGTGTGTGTGTGAGAGAGAGTGTGCGTGTGTGAGAGTGTGCGTGTGCAGGAGAGTGTGCGTGTGCAGGAGAGTGTGCATGTGCAGGAGAGTGTGTGTGTGAGTGTGAGAGAGAGATTGTGTGTGTGTTGGAGAGAGAGAGTGTGTTTATGTGGGAGAGAGTGAGAGAGTGTGTGTGGTGAGAGGGAGAGAAAGTGTGTGTGTGTGAGAGAGAGTGTCTGTGTGAGAGAGAGTGTGCGTGTGTGAGAGTGTGCGTGTGCAGGAGAGTGTGCGTGTGCAGGAGAGTGTGCATGTGCAGGAGAGTGTGCGTGTGCAGGAGAGTGTGTGTGTGAGTGTGAGAGTGAGATTGTGTGTGTGTTGGAGAGAGAGAGTGTGTTTATGTGGGAGAGAGTGAGAGTGTGTGTGTGGTGAGAGGGAGAGAGAGTGTGTGTGTGTGTGAGAGAGAGGGTGTGTGCATGTGAGAGAGTGTGCGTGTGAAAGAGTGTGTGCTTGTGCGAGAGAGAGGGAGAGTGTGTGTGTGGTGAGAGAGACTGTGTGTGTGTGAGAGAGAATGAGAGTGTGTGTGAGAGAGAATGAGAGTGTGTGTGTGAGAGAATGAGAGTGTGTGTGTGAGAGAGAGAGTGAGTGAGTGTGTGTGACAGTGAGAGTGTGTGTCAGTGAGAGTGTGTGTGTGTGTGCGAGAGAGCAAGTGTGTATTTGTGTGAGAGTGTGAGTGTGAGAGAGAGTGAGTGTGTGTGAGAGAGAGAGAGAGTGTGTGTGTGTCTGTGAGAGAGAGAGAGAGAGAGTGTGTGTGTGTGTGTGAGAGGGAGGGGGAAGGGGGGAGTGAGTGAGTAAGAGAGAGAGAGAGAGCGAGTGAGAGAGAGAGAGTGTATGTGTGTGTGTGTGTGAGAGAGAGAGAGAGAAAGCGTGTGTGTGAGAGAGTGTGTGTGTGTGAGAGAGTGTGTGTGTGTGCGTGAGACAGTGAGATTGTGTGTGTGTGTTGGAGAGAGAGAGAGAGAGTGTGTTTATGTGTGAGAGAGAGAGTGTGTGTGGTGAGAGGGAGAGAGAGTGTGTGTGTGTGTGAGAGAGTGTGTGTGTGTGTGAGAGAGAGAGAGAGAAAGTGTGTGTGAGAGAGAGTGTGTGAGAGAGTGTGCGTGTGTGAGAGAGAATTTGTGAGAGTGTGCATGTGTGAGAGAGTTTGTGCATATGTGAGAGAGAGAGTGTGCATGTGTAAGAGAGAGAGAATGTGATGGTGTGTGAGAGTGTGTGTGTGTGTGTGTGAGAGAGAGTGTGTGTTTGAGACGATGTGTGTGTGTGTGTCTGAGAGAGTGTGGGTGTGTGTGAGAGTGTGGGAGTTTGTGAGAGAGAATGTGTGTGTGTGAGAGAGAGAGTGTGTGTGTGTGTGTGTGTGTGTGTGAGAGAGACTGTGGGTGTTTGTGAGAGAGAATGTGTGTGTTTGTTAGAGAGTGTGCGAGTGTGAGAGAGAGTGCGAGTGTGTGAGAGAGTGCGAGTGTGTGAGAGAGTGCGAGTGTGTGAGAGTGCGAGTGTGTGAGAGAGTGCGAGTGTGTGAGAGAGTGCGAGTGTGTGAGAGAGAGTGTGTGTGAGAGAGAGTGTGTGTGAGAGAGAGTGTGTGTGAGAGAGAGAAAGAGTGTGTGTGAGAGAGACTGTGTGTGAGAGAGAGTGTGTGTGTGAGAGAGTGTGTGTGTGAGAGAATGTGTGTGAGAGTGTGCGTGTATGAGAGAGTGTGCGTGTATGAGAGAGAGTGTGTGCGTGTATGAGAGAGAGAGTGCATGTGAGAGAGAGTGCATGTGTGAGAGAGTGCATGTGTGAGAGAGTGCATGTGTGAGAGAGTGCATGTGTGAGAGAGTGCATATGTGAGAGAGTGCGTTTGTGAAAGTGTGTGTGTGAGAGAGAGAGAGTGTGTGCGTGTGTGTGTGTGAGAGAGGGAGTGTGACTGTGTGTGTGAGAGAGAGAGTGTGTGTGTGCGAGAGAGCAAGTATATGCATGTGCAAGAGAGCGAGTATATGTGTGTGAGAGAGAGAGTGTGTGTGAGAGACAGAGAGAGAGTGTGTGCGTATGTGTGAGAGAGGGAGAGAGTGTGTGTGTGAGGGGGAGAGACAGATTGTGTGTGAGAGAGAGAGAGAGTGTGTGTGTGAGAGAGAGAGTGTGTGAGAGAGAAAGGGAGTGTATGTGTGAGAGAGGGAGTGTGTTTGTGTGTGTGAGAGAGAGAGAGAGAGAGACTGTGTGTCTGAGAGAGAGAGTGTGCGTGTGTGAGAGTGTGTGCATGTGTGAGAGTGTGTGCGTGTGTGAGAGTGTGTGCGTGTGTGAGAGTGTGTGCGTGTGTGAGAGTGTGTGCGTGTGTGAGAGTGTGTGCGTGTGCGCGCGCGTGTGTGTGTGTGCGAGAGAGTGTGTGCATGTGTGATAGAGAGAGAATGTGTTTGTATGAGAGAGAGAGTGTGTGTGTCTGTGCTTGATAGGGTGTGTGTGTGTGTGTGTGAGAGAGAGAG
>NC_054473.1:79214985-79219985 GCF_017639515.1 Carcharodon carcharias
GTGCGTGTGCAGGGGAGTGTGTGTGTGAGAGTGAGATTGTGTGTGTGTGTTGGAGAGAGAGAGTGTGTTTATGTGGGAGAGAGAGAGAGTGTTTGTGGTGAGAGGGAGAGAGAGTGTATGTGTGTGAGTGAGAGAGAGAGAGGGTGTGTGTGTATGAGAGAGAGTGTGCGTGTGAAAGAGTGAGTGTGCGTATGAGAGAGAGAGTGCATATGAGAGAGTGTGCATGTGAGAGAGTGTGTGCGTGTGAGTGTGTGTGTGAGAGACAGTGTGTGTGTGTGAGAGAGAGTGTGTGTGTGTGAGAGAGAGTGTGTGTGTGAGAGAGAGTGTGCGTGTGTGAGAGTGTGCGTGTGCAGGAGAGTGTGCGTGTGCAGGAGAGTGTGTGTGGGAGTGTGAGAGTGTGATTGTGTGTGTGTTGGAGAGAGAGAGAGTGTGTTTATGTGTGAGAGAGAGAGTGTGTGTGTTGAGAGAGAGAGAGAGAGAAAGTGTGTGTGTGAGAGAGAGAGTGTGTATGTGTGAGAGAGAGAGTGTGTGTGTGAGCGTGAGTGTGTGTGTGTGTGTGTGTGTGTGAGAGAGAGAGTGTGTGCATGTGTGAGAGAGCGTGCATGTGTGAGACAGAGAGCGAGTGTGCGTGTGAGAGAGTGAGTGTGCGTATGAGAGAGTGTGCATGTGAGAGAGAGTGTGCATGTGAGAGTGCTTGTGTGAGAGAGTGTGCGTGTGAGAGAGTGTGCGTGTGAGAGAGTGTGCGTGTGAGAGAGTGTGCATGTGAGAGAGTGTGCGTGTGAGAGAGTGTGCGTGTGAGAGAGTGTGCGTGTGAGAGAGTGTGCGTGTGAGAGACAGTGTGTGTGTGTGAGAGACTGTGTGCGTGTGTGATAGAGAGTGTGCGTGTGTGAGAGTGTGCGTGTGCAGGAGAGTGTGTGTGTGAGAGTGAGATTGTGTGTGTGTGTGTGTTGGAGAGAGAGAGTGTGTTTATGTGGGAGAGAGAGAGAGTGTTTGTGGTGAGAGGGAGAGAGAGTGTGTGTGTGTGAGTGAGAGAGAGAGAGGGTGTGTGTGTATGAGAGAGAGTGTACGTGTGAAAGAGTGAGTGTGCGTATGAGAGAGAGAGTGCATATGAGAGAGTGTGCATGTGAGAGAGTGTGTGCGTGTGAGTGTGTGTGTGAGAGACAGTGTGTGTGTGTGAGAGAGAGTGTGTGTGTGTGAGAGAGAGTGTGTGTGTGAGAGAGAGTGTGTGTGTGAGAGAGAGTGCGTATGAGAGAGAGTGTGCATGTGAGAGAGAGTGTGCGTATGAGAGAGAGTGTGCATGTGAGAGTGTGCGTGTGAGAGAGTGTGCGTGTGAGAGAGAGTGTGCATGTGAGAGAGAGTGTGCATGTGAGAGAGAGTGTGCATGTGAGAGAGAGTGTGCGTGTGTGAGAGTGAGATTGTGGCTGTGTGTTGGAGAGAGAGAGAGTGTGTTTATGTGTGAGAGAGGGAGTGTGTGTTGAGATGGAGTGAGAGAGTGTGTGTGTGTGAGAGTGTGTGTGTGAGTGTGTGTGTGTGTGTGTGTGAGAGAGAGAGAGAGAGAGAGAAAGTGTGTGTGTGTGAGAGAGAGAGTGTGTATGTGTAAGAGAGAGAGTGTGTGTGTGAGCGTGAGTGTGTGTGTGTGTGAGAAAGAGAGAGTGTGCATGTGTGAGAGAGCGTGCATGTGTGAGAGAGAGAGCGAGTGTGCGTGTGAGAGAGTGACTGTGCGTATGAGAGAGTGTGCATGTGAGAGAGAGTGTGCATGTGAGAGTGCTTGTGTGAGAGAGTGTGCGTGTGAGAGAGTGTGCGTGTGAGAGAGTGTGCGTGTGAGAGAGTGTGCGTGTGAGAGAGTGTGCATGTGAGAGAGTGTGCGTGTGAGAGAGTGTGCGTGTGAGAGAGTGTGCGTGTGAGAGAGTGTGCGTGTGAGAGAGTGTGCGTGTGAGAGACAGTGTGTGTGTGTGAGAGACTGTGTGCGTGTGTGATAGAGAGTGTGCGTGTGTGAGAGTGTGCGTGTGCAGGAGAGTGTGTGTGTGAGAGTGAGATTGTGTGTGTGTGTGTGTTGGAGAGAGAGAGTGTGTTTATGTGGGAGAGAGAGAGAGTGTTTGTGGTGAGAAGGAGAGAGAGTGTGTGTGTGTGAGTGAGAGAGAGAGAGGGTGTGTGTGTATGAGAGAGAGTGTGCGTGTGAAAGAGTGAGTGTGCGTATGAGAGAGAGAGTGCATATGAGAGAGTGTGCATGTGAGAGAGTGTGTGCGTGTGAGTGTGTGTGTGAGAGACAGTGTGTGTGTGTGAGAGAGAGTGTGTGTGTGTGAGAGAGAGTGTGTGTGTGAGAGAGAGTGTGCATGTGTGAAAGTGTGCGTGTGCAGGAGAGTGTGCGTGTGCAGGAGAGTGTGTGTGTGAGTGTGAGAGTGTGATTGTGTGTGTGTTGGAGACAGAGAGAGTGTGTTTACGTGTGAGAGAGAGAGTGTGTGTGTTGAGAGAGAGAGAGAGAGAGAAAGTGTGTGTGTGAGAGAGAAAGTGTGTATGTGTGAGAGAGAGAGTGTGTGTGTGAGCGTGAGTGTGTGTGTGTGTGTGTGAGAGAGAGAGTGTGTGCATGTGTGAGAGAGCGTGCATGTGTGAGACAGAGAGCGAGTGTGCGTGTGAGAGAGTGAGTGTGCGTATGAGAGAGTGTGCATGTGAGAGAGAGTGTGCATGTGAGAGTGTTTGTGTGAGAGTGTGCGTGTGAGAGAGTGTGCATGTGAGAGAGTGTGCGTGTGAGAGAGTGTGCGTGTGAGAGAGTGTGCGTGTGAGAGAGTGTGCATGTGAGAGAGTGTGCATGTGAGAGAGTGTGCGTGTGAGAGAGTGTGCGTGTGAGAGAGTGTGCGTGTGAGAGTGTGCGTGTGAGAGAGTGTGCGTGTGAGAGAGTGTGCGTGTGAGAGAGTATGCGTGTGAGAGAGTATGCGTGTGAGAGAGTGTGCGTGTGAGAGAGTGTGCGTGTGAGAGACTGTGTGCGTGTGTGATAGAGAGTGTGCGTGTGTGAGAGTGTGCGTGTGCAGGAGAGTGTGTGTGTGAGAGTGAGATTGTGTGTGTGTGTGTGTTGGAGAGAGAGAGTGTGTTTATGTGGGAGAGAGAGTGTTTGTGGTGAGAAGGAGAGAGAGTGTGTGTGTGTGAGTGAGAGAGAGAGAGGGTGTGTGTGTATGAGAGAGAGTGTGCGTGTGAAAGAGTGATTGTGCGTATGAGAGAGAGAGTGCATATGAGAGAGTGTGCATGTGAGAGAGAGTGTGCGTGTGAGAGAGTGTGCGTGTGAGAGAGTGTGTGCGTGAGAGACAGTGTGTGTGTGAGAGAGAGTGTGTGTGTGTGAGAGAGAGTGTGTGTGTGAGAGAGAGTGTGTGTGTGAGAGAGAGTGTGCATGTGCAGGAGAGTGTGCGTGTGCAGGAGAGTGTGTGTGTGAGTGTGAGAGTGAGATTGTGTGTGTGTTGGAGAGAGAGAGTGTGTTTATGTGGGAGAGAGTGAGAGAGTGTGTGTGGTGAGAGGGAGAGAGAGTGTGTGTGTGTGTGTGAGAGAGAGAGAGGGTGTGTGCATGTGAGTGAGAGTGTGCGTGTGAAAGAGTGTGTGTTTGTGCAAGAGAGAGGGAGAGTGTGTGTGTGTGAGAGAGAGTGTGTGTGTGAGAGAGAATGAGAGTGTGTGTGAGAGAGAATGAGAGTGTGTGTGAGAGAGAATGAGAGTGTGTGTGAGAGAGAATGAGAGTGTGTGTGAGAGAGAATGAGAGTGTGTGTGTGAAAGAGAGAGTGAGTGAGTGTGTGTGACAGTGAGAGTGAGTGAGTGTGCGTCAGTGAGAGTGTGTGTGTGTGTGCGAGAGAGCAAGTGTGTATTTGTGTGAGAGAGTGTGAGTGTGAGAGAGAGTGAGTGTGTGTGAGAGAGAGAGTGTGTGTGTGTGTGTGTGTGTGTGTGTGTGTGTGTGTGAGAGAGAGAGAGAGAGAGAGAGAGAGAGAGAGAGAGGGAGTGTGTGTGTGTCTGTGAGAGAGAGAGAGAGTGTGTGTGTGTGTGTGTGTGTGTGTGAGAGGGAGGGGGAGGGGGGAGTGAGTGAGTGAGGAAGAGAGAGAGAGAGAGCGAGTGAGAGAGAGAGTGTATGTGTGTGTGTGTGAGAGAGAGAGCGTGTGTGTGAGAGAGTGTGTGTGTGTGAGAGTGTGTGTGTGTGCGTGAGAGAGTGAGATTGTGTGTGTGTGTTGGAGAGAGAGAGAGAATGTGTTTATGTGTGAGAGAGAGAGTGTGTGTGGTGAGAGGGAGAGAGAGTGTGTGTGTGTGTGTGAGAGAGTGTGTGTGTGAGTGAGATAGAGAGAGAGAAAGTGTGTGTGAGAGAGAGTGTGTATGAGAGAGCGTGTGCGTGTGTGAGAGAGAGTTTGTGAGAGTGTGCATGTGTGAGGGAGTTTGTGCATATGTGAGAGAGAGAGTGTGCATGTGTAAGAGAGAGAGAGTGTGCATGTGTGAGAGAGAGAGCGAGTGTGCGTGTGAGAGAGTGTGTGTGTGAGAGAGTGTGTGCGTGTGAGAGTGTGCGTGTATGCCAGAGAGTGTGCGTGAGTGAGAGAGAGAGAGTTTGAGAGTGAGATTGTGTGTGTATGTGTTGGAGACAGAGAGTGTGTTTATGTGTGAGAGAGAGAGGGAGAAAGTGTGTGTGTGAGAGAGAGAGAGAGAGGGTGTGTGTGAGAGAGAGAGAGAGTGTGTGTGTGTGAGAGAGAAAGTGTATGTGTGAGAGAGAGAGTATGTGTGTGAGAGGGAGAGAGTGTGTGTGTGTGAGAGAGAGTGTGTTTGTGTGTAAGAGAGAGAGAGAGAAAGTGTGTGTTTGAGAGAGAGAGAGAGAGAGTGTGTGTGAGAGAGAGAGAGAGAGTGTGAGAGAGAGAGTGTATGTGTGAGAGAGAGAGTATGTGTGTGAGAGAGTGTGTGTGTGTGAGTGCGAGAGAGGGAGAGTGTGTGCGTGTGTGAGAGTGTGCATGTGTGAGAGAGAGATTGTGCATAAGTGAGAGAGTGTGCAT
>NC_054473.1:79224985-79227485 GCF_017639515.1 Carcharodon carcharias
CGTGTCAGAGAGAGTGTGTACATGTCAGAGACAGTGTGCGTGTCTGAGAGAGAGTGTGCGTGTGTGACAGAGAGTGTGCGTGTGTGAGAGAGAGTGTGCATGTGTGAGAGAGAGTGTGCGTGTGTGAGAGAGAGTGTGTGTGTGCAAGAGAGTGTGTGTCGTGAGAGGGAGAGTGTGTGTGTGTGTGTGTGAGAGAGAGTGTGTGTGTGTGTGTGAGAGAGAATGAGAATGTGTGAGAGAGAATGAGAGTGTGAGAGAGAGAATGGGAGTGTGTTTGTGCGAGAGATAGTGAGTGACTGTGTGTGACAGTGAGAGTGAGAGTGTGTCAGTGAGAGATTGTGTGTATGTGCGAGAGAGCAAGTGTGTATGTGTGTGAGAGAGTGAGAGTGTGAGAGCGAGAGTGTGTGTGTTTGTGTGAGAGAGAGAGGGAGTGTGTGTGTGTCTGAGAGAGTGTGTGCGTGTCTGAGAGAGTGTGTGCGTGTCTGAGAGAGTGTGTGCGTGTCTGAGAGAGCGTGTGCGTGTCTGAGAGAGTGTGTGCGTGTCTGAGAGAGTTATGTGTGTGAGAGAGTGTGTGTGTGTGTGTGAGAGTGAGATTGTGTGTGTTTGTTGGAGAGATGTGTGTGTATATGTGGGAGAGAGAGAGAGAGTGTGTGTGGTGAGAGGGAGAGAGTGTGTGTGTGTGAGAGAGAGTGTGTGTGTGTGTGAGAGAATGAGAGTGTGTGTGAGAGAATGAGAGTGTGTGAGAGAGAATGAGAGTGTGTGAGAGAGAATGAGAGTGTGTGAGAGAGAATGAGAGTGTGTGAGAGAGAGTGTTCGTGTGCAGGAGAGTGTGTGTGTGAGTGTGAGAGTGAGATTGTGTGTGTTTGTTGGAGGGAGAGAGTGTGTATATGTGGGAGAGAGAGAGAGAGTGTGTGTCGTGAGAGGGAGAGAGAGTGTGTGTGTGTGTGAGAGAGAGTGTGTGTGTGTGAGAGAGAATGAGAATGTGTGAGAGAGAATGAGATTGTGAGAGAGAGAATGGGAGTGTGTTTGTGCGAGAGATAGTGAGTGACTGTGTGTGACAGTGAGAGTGAGTGAGTGTGTGTCAGTGAGAGATTGTGTGTGTGTGCGAGAGAGCAAGTGTGTATGTGTGTGAGAGAGTGAGAGTGTGAGAGAGAGAGTGTGTGTGTTTGTGTGTGGGAGAGAGTGTGTGCGTGTGTGAGAGTGTGTGCGTGTGTGAGAGAGAGTGTGGGTGTGTGAGAGCGTGGGTGTTTGTGAGAGTGTGGGTGTTTGTGAGAGAGAATGCTTTGTGTGAGAGAGAGTGTGTGTGTGTGTGTGTGTGAGAGAGAGTGTGAGTGTGTGTGTGAGAGAGAGTGTGAGTGTGTGTGTGAGAGTGTGTGTGAGAGAGTGTGGGTGTGTGAGAGAGTGTGGGTGTTGAGAGCGTGGGTGTTGAGAGCGTGGGTGTTGAGAGCGTGGGTGTTTGTGAGAATGTGGGTCTTTGTGAGAGAGAATGTTTGCGTGCGAGAGAGAGTGAGTGTGTGTGTGAGTGTGTGTGTGAGAGTGTGTGAGAGTGTGTGTGTGTGAGATAGAGAGTGTGTGTGTGAGATAGAGAATGTGATTGTGTGTGAGAGTGTGTGTGTGTGTGAGAGAGTGTGTGTTTGAGACGGTGTGTGTGTGTGTCTGAGAGAGTGTGGGTGTGTGTGAGAGTGTGGGTGTTTGTGAGAGAGAATGTGTGTGTGTGTGAGAGAGAGTGAGTGTGTGTGTGTGTGTGAGAGAGAGACTGTGGGTGTTTGTGAGAGAGAATGTGTGTGTTTGTGAGAGAGTGTGCGAGTGTGAGAGAGAGTGCGAGTGTGTGAGAGAGTGCGAGTGTGTGAGAGAGTGCGAGTGTGTGAGAGAGTGCGAGTGTGTGAGAGAGTGCGAGTGTGTGAGAGAGTGTGAGTGTGTGAGAGTGTGCGAGTGTGTGAGAGTGTGTGTGTGTGAGAGAGAGTGTGTGTGTGAGAGAGTGTGTGTGAGAGAGCGTATGTGTGAGAGAGAGTGTGTGTGAGAGAGAGAAAGAGTGTGTGTGTGAGAGAGAGTGTGTGTATGAGAGAGTGTGCGTGTATGAGAGAGTGTGCGTGTATGAGAGAGAGTGTGTGCGTGTATGAGAGAGTGCATGTGAGAGAGAGTGCATGTGTGAGAGAGTGCATGTGTGAGAGAGTGCATGTGTGAGAGAGTGCATGTGTGAGAGAGTGCATGTGTGAGAGAGTGCATGTGTGAGAGAGTGCGTTTGTGAGAGTGTGTGTGTGAGAGAGAGAGTGTGTGTGTGTGAGAGAGGGAGTGTGACTGTGTGTGTGAGAGAGAGAGTGTGTGTGTGCAAGAGAGCAAGTATATGCATGTGCAAGAGAGCGAGTATATGTGTGAGAGAGAGAGAGTGTGTGAGAGACAGAGAGAGAGTGTGTGCGTATGTGTGAGAGAGGGAGAGAGTGTGTGTGTGAGGGGGAAAGACAGATTGTGTGTGAGAGAGAGAGAGAGAGAGAGAGAGTGT
>NC_054473.1:79242485-79262485 GCF_017639515.1 Carcharodon carcharias
TGTGTGACAGTGAGAGTGAGAGTGTGTCAGTGAGAAATTGTGTGTATGTGCGAGAGAGCAAGTGTGTATGTGTGTGAGAGAGTGAGAGTGTGATAGAGAGAGTGTGTGTGTTTGTGTGTGAGAGAGAGTGAGTGTATGTGTGAGAGAGAGAGGGAGTGTATGTGTGAGAGAGAGAGGGAGTGTGTGCGTGTCTGAGAGAGTGTGTGCGTGTCTGAGAGAGTGTGTGCGTGTCTGAGAGAGTGTGTGCGTGTCTGAGAGAGTGTGCGCGTGTCTGAGAGAGTGTGCGCGTGTCTGAGAGAGTGTGCATGTGTCTGAGAGAGTGGGCGCGTGTCTGAGAGAGTGGGCGCGTGTCTGAGAGAGTGGGCGTGTGTCTGAGAGAGTGGGCGCGTGTCTGAGAGAGTGTGCGCGTGTCTGAGAGAGTGTGCGCGTGTCTGAGAGAGTGTGCGCGTGGCTGAGAGTGTGCGCGTGGCTGAGAGTGTGCGCGTGGCTGAGAGTGTGCGCGTGTCTGAGAGAGTGCGCGCGTGGCTGAGAGATTGCGCGCGTGGCTGAGAGAGTGCGCGCGTGGCTGAGAGAGTGCGCGCGTGGCTGAGAGAGTGCGCGCGTGGCTGAGAGAGTGCGCGCGTGGCTGAGAGAGTGCGCGCGTGGCTGAGAGAGTGCGCGCGTGGCTGAAAGAGTGTGCGCGTGGCTGAGAGAGTGCACGCGTGGCTGAGAGAGTGTGCGCGTGGCTGAGAGAGTGTGCGCGTGGCTGAGAGAGTGTGCGCGTGGCTGAGAGAGCGTGCGCGTGGCTGAGAGAGTGTGCGCGTGGCTGAGAGTGTGTGTGCGTGGCTGAGAGAGTGTGTGCGTGGCTGAGAGAGTGTGTGCATGTCTGAGAGAATGTGTGCGTGTCTGAGAGAGAGTGTGCGTGTCTGAGAGAGTGTGAGCGTGTGTGAGAGAGAGTGTGCGTGTGTAAGAGAGTGTGTGTGTGAGTGTGAGAGTGAGATTGTGTGTGTTTGTTGGAGAGAGAGAGTGTTTATATTTGGGAGAGAGAGAGACTGTGTGTGGTGAGAGGGTGAGAGTGTGTGTGTGTGTGTGAGAGAGAGTGAGTGTGTGTGAGAGAGAGTGAGTGTGTGTGAGAGAGAGAGGGAGTGTATGTGTGAGAGAGGGAATGTATGTGTGAGAGAGAGAGGGAGTGTATGTGTGAGAGAGAGAGGGAGTGTATGTGTGAGAGCGAGAGGGAGTGTATGTGTGAGAGAGAGAGGGAGTGTGCGTGTGAGAGTGTGTGCGCGTGGCTGAGAGTGTGTGAGCTTGGCTGAGAGAGTGTGCGCGTGTCTGAGAGAGTGTGTGAGTGTCTGAGAGAGTGTGTGCGTTTCTGAGAGAGTGTGTGCGTTTCTGAGAGAGTGTGTGTGTGTCTGAGAGAGTGTGTACGTGTCAGAGAGGCTGTGTGCGTGTCTGAGACAGTGTGCGTGTCTGAGAGAGAGTGTGCATGTGTGACAGAGTGTGTGCGTGTGTGAGAGAGAGTGTGCGTGTGTGAGAGAGAGTGTGCGTGTGTGAGTGTGTAATTGTGTGTGAGAGAGAGTGTGTGTCGTGAGAGGGAGAGTGTGTGTGTGTGTGAGAGAGTGTGTGTGTGCGTGAGAGAATGAGAATGTGTGAGAGAGAATGAGAGTGTGAGAGAGAGAATGGGAGTGTGAGAGAGAGAATGGGAGTGTGTTTGTGCGAGAGATAGTGAGTGACTGTGTGTGACAGTGAGAGTGAGTGAGTGTGTGTCAGTGAGAGATTGTGTGTGTGTGCGAGAGAGCAAGTGTGTATGTGTGTGAGAGTGAGAGTGTGAGAGAGAGAGTGTGTGTGTTTGTGTGTGAGAGAGAGTGAGTGTATGTGTGAGAGAGAGAGGGAGTGTATGTGTGAGAGAGAGAGAGAGTGTGCGCGTGTCTGAGAGAGTGTGCGCGTGTCTGAGAGAGTGTGCGCGTGTCTGAGAGAGTGTGCGCGTGTCTGAGAGAGTGTGCGCGTGTCTGAGAGAGTATGCGCGTGGCTGAGAGAGTGTGCGCGTGGCTGAGAGAGTGTGCGCGTAGCTGAGAGAGTGTGCGCGTGGCTGAGAGTGTGTGCGCTTGGCTGAGAGAGTGTGCGCGTGGCTGAGAGAGTGTGCGCGTGGCTGAGAGTGTGTGCGCGTGGCTGAGAGTGTGTGCGCGTGTCTGAGAGAGTGTGCGCGTGTCTGAGAGAGTGTGCGCGTGTCTGAGAGAGTGTGCGCGTGTCTGAGAGAGTGTGCGCGTGTCTGAGAGAGTGTGCGCGTGTCTGAGAGAGTGTGCGCGTGTCTGAGAGAGTGTGCGCGTGTCTGAGAAAGTGGGCGCGTGTCTGAGAGAGTGGGCGCGTGTCTGAGAGAGTGGGCGCGTGTCTGAGAGAGTGGGCGCGTGTCTGAGAGAGTGGGCGTGTGTCTGAGAGAGTGTGCGCGTGTCTGAGAGAGTGTGCGCGTGTCTGAGAGAGTGTGCGCGTGTCTGAGAGTGTGCGCGTGTCTGAGAGTGTGCGCGTGTCTGAGAGAGTGTGCGCGTGGCTGAGAGAGTGTGCACGTGGCTGAGAGAGTGTACGCGTCGCTGAGAGAGTGCGCACGTGGCTGAGAGAGTGCGCGCGTGGCTGAGAGAGTGCGCGCGTGGCTGAGAGAGTGCGCGCGTGGCTGAGAGAGTGCGCGCGTGGCTGAGAGAGTGCGCGCGTGGCTGAGAGAGTGCGCTCGTGGCAGAGAGCGTGTGCGCGTGGCTGAGAGAGTGCGCGCGTGGCTGAGAGAGTGTGCGCGTGGCTGAGAGAGTGTGCGCGTGGCTGAGAGAGCGTGCGCGTGGCTGAGAGAGTGTGTGCGTGGCTGAGAGTGTGTGTGCGTGGCCGAGAGAATGTGTGCGTGTCTGAGAGAATGTGTGCGTGTCTGAGAGAGAGTGTGCGTGTCTGAGAGAGTGTGAGCGTGTGTGAGAGAGAGTGTGCGTGTGTAAGAGAGTGTGTGTGTGAGTGTGAGAGTGAGATTGTGTGTGTTTGTTGGAGAGAGAGAGTGTTTATATTTGGGAGAGAGAGAGACTGTGTGTGGTGAGAGGGTGAGAGTGTGTGTGTGTGTGTGAGAGAGAGTGAGTGTGTGTGAGAGAGAGAGGGAGTGTATGTGTGAGAGAGGGAATGTATGTGTGAGAGAGAGGGAGTGTATGTGTGAGAGCGAGAGGGAGTGTATGTGTGAGAGAGAGAGGGAGTGTATGTGTGAGAGCGAGAGGGAGTGTATGTGTGAGAGCGAGAGGGAGTGTATGTGTGAGAGAGAGAGGGAGTGTGCGTGTGAGAGTGTGTGCGCGTGGCTGAGAGTGTGTGCGCTTGGCTGAGAGAGTGTGCGCGTGTCTGAGAGAGTGTGTGAGTGTCTGAGAGAGTGTGTGCGTTTCTGAGAGGGTGTGTGCGTTTCTGAGAGAGTGTGTGTGTGTCTGAGAGAGTGTGTACGTGTCAGAGAGGCTGTGTGCGTGTCTGAGACAGTGTGCGTGTCTGAGAGAGAGTGTGCATGTGTGACAGAGTGTGTGCGTGTGTGAGAGAGAGTGTGCGTGTGTGAGAGAGAGTGTGCGTGTGTGTGTGTAATTGTGTGTGAGAGAGAGTGTGTGTCGTGAGAGGGAGAGTGTGTGTGTGTGTGAGAGAGTGTGTGTGTGTGTGTGAGAGAATGAGAATGTGTGAGAGAGAATGAGAGTGTGAGAGAGAGAATGGGAGTGTGAGAGAGAGAATGGGAGTGTGTTTGTGCGAGAGATAGTGAGTGACTGTGTGTGACAGTGAGAGTGAGTGAGTGTGTGTCAGTGAGAGATTGTGTGTGTGTGCGAGAGAGCAAGTGTGTATGTGTGTGAGAGAGTGAGAGTGTGAGAGAGAGAGTGTGTGTGTTTGTGTGTGAGAGAGAGTGAGTGTATGTGTGAGAGAGAGAGAGGGAGTGTATGTGTGAGAGAGAGAGAGAGTGTGTGCATGTCTGAGAGAGTGTGTGCGTGTCTGAGAGAGTGTGCGCGTGTCTGAGAGAGTGTGCGCGTGTCTGAGAGAGTGTGCGCGTGTCTGAGAGAGTGTGCGCGTGTCTGAGAGAGTGTGCGCGTGTCTGAGAGAGTGTGCGCGTGTCTGAGAGAGTGTGCGCGTGTCTGAGAGAGTGTGCGCGTGTCTGAGAGAGTGTGCGCGTGGCTGAGAGAGTGTGCGCGTGGCTGAGAGTGTGTGTGCGTGGCTGAGAGAATGTGTGCGTGGCTGAGAGAATGTGTGCGTGTCTGAGAGAGAGTGTGCGTGTCTGAGAGAGTGTGAGCGTGTGTGAGAGAGAGTGTGCGTGTGTAAGAGAGTGTGTGTGTGAGTGTGAGAGTGAGATTGTGTGTGTTTGTTGGAGAGAGAGAGTGTTTATATTTGGGAGAGAGAGAGACTGTGTGTGGTGAGAGGGCGAGAGTGTGTGTGTGTGTGTGAGAGAGAGTGAGTGTGTGTGAGAGAGAGAGGGAGTGTATGTGTGAGAGAGGGAATGTATGTGTGAGCGAGAGGGAGTGTATGTGTGAGAGCGAGAGGGAGTGTATGTGTGAGAGAGAGAGGGAGTGTATGTGTGAGAGAGAGAGGGAGTGTATGTGTGAGAGCGAGAGGGAGTGTATGTGTGAGAGAGAGAGGGAGTGTGCGTGTGAGAGTGTGTGCGCGTGGCTGAGAGTGTGTGCGCTTGGCTGAGAGAGTATGCGCGTGTCTGAGAGAGTGTGTGAGTGTCTGAGAGAGTGTGTGCGTTTCTGAGAGAGTGTGTGCGTTTCTGAGAGAGTGTGTGTGTGTCTGAGAGAGTGTGTACGTGTCAGAGAGGCTGTGTGCGTGTCTGAGACAGTGTGCGTGTCTGAGAGAGAGTGTGCATGTGTGACAGAGTGTGTGCGTGTGTGAGAGAGAGTGTGCGTGTGTGAGAGAGAGTGTGCGTGTGTGAGTGTGTAATTGTGTGTGAGAGTGTGTGTAGTGAGAGGGAGAGTGTGTGTGTGTGTGAGAGAGTGTGTGTGTGTGTGAGAGAATGAGAATGTGTGAGAGAGAATGAGAGTGTGAGAGAGAGAATGGGAGTGTGAGAGAGAGAATGGGAGTGTGTTTGTGCGAGAGATAGTGAGTGACTGTGTGAGACAGTGAGAGTGAGTGAGTGTGTGTCAGTGAGAGATTGTGTGTGTGTGCGAGAGAGCAAGTGTGTATGTGTGTGAGAGAGTGAGAGTGTGAGAGAGAGAGTGTGTGTGTTTGTGTGTGAGAGAGAGTGAGTGTATGTGTGAGAGAGAGAGGGAGTGTATGTGTGAGAGAGAGAGAGAGTGTGTGCATGTCTGAGAGAGTGTGTGCGTGTCTGAGAGAGTGTGCGCATGTCTGAGAGAGTGTGCGCGTGTCTGAGAGAGTGTGCGCGTGTCTGAGAGAGTGTGCGCGTGTCTGAGAGAGTGTGCGCGTGTCTGAGAGAGTGTGCGCGTGTCTGAGAGAGTGTGCGCGTGGCTGAGAGAGTGTGCGCGTGGCTGAGAGAGTGTGCGCGTGGCTGAGAGAGTGTGCGCGTGGCTGAGAGAGTGTGCGCGTGGCTGAGAGAGTGTGCGCGTGGCTGAGAGTGTGTGCGCTTGGCTGAGAGACTGTGCGCGTGGCTGAGAGAGTGTGCGCGTGGCTGAGAGTGTGTGCGCGTGGCTGAGAGTGTGTGCGCGTGTCTGAGAGAGTGTGCGCGTGTCTGAGAGAGTGTGCGCGTGTCTGAGAGAGTGGGCGCGTGTCTGAGAGAGTGGGCGCGTGTCTGAGAGAGTGGGCGCGTGTTTGAGAGAGTGGGCGCGTGTCTGAGAGAGTGTGCGCGTGTCTGAGAGAGTGTGCGCGTGTCTGAGAGTGTGCGCGTGTCTGAGAGTGTGCGCGTGTCTGAGAGTGTGCGCGTGTCTGAGAGAGTGTGCGCGTGGCTGAGAGAGTGTGCACGTGGCTGAGAGAGTGTGCGCGTCGCTGAGAGAGTGCGCGCGTGGCTGAGAGAGTGCGCGCGTGGCTGAGAGAGTGCGCGCGTGGCTGAGAGAGTGCGCGCGTGGCTGAGAGAGTGCGCGCGTGGCTGAGAGAGTGCGCGCGGTGCTGAGAGAGTGCGCGCGTGGCAGAGAGCGTGTGCGCGTGGCTGAGAGAGTGCGCGCGTGGCTGAGAGAGTGTGCGCGTGGCTGAGGGAGTGTGCGCGTGGCTGAGAGAGTGTGCGCGTGGCTGAGAGAGCGTGCGCGTGGCTGAGAGAGTGTGTGCGTGGCTGAGAGTGTGTGTGCGTGGCTGAGAGAGTGTGTGCGTGTCTGAGAGAATGTGTGCGTGTCTGAGAGAATGTGTGCGTGTCTGAGAGAGAGTGTGCGTGTCTGAGAGAGTGTGAGCGTGTGTGAGAGAGAGTGTGCGTGTGTAAGAGAGTGTGTGTGTGAGTGTGAGAGTGAGATTGTGTGTGTTTGTTGGAGAGAGAGAGTGTTTATATTTGGGAGAGAGAGAGACTGTGTGTGGTGAGAGGGTGAGAGTGTGTGTGTGTGTGTGAGAGAGAGTGAGTGTGTGTGAGAGAGAGAGGGAGTGTATGTGTGGGAGAGAGAGAGGGAATGTATGTGTGAGAGAGAGAGGGAGTGTATGTGTGAGAGCGAGAGGGAGTGTATGTGTGAGAGAGAGAGGGAGTGTATGTGTGAGAGAGAGAGGGAGTGTATGTGTGAGAGCGAGAGGGAGTGTATGTGTGAGAGCGAGAGGGAGTGTATGTGTGAGAGAGAGAGGGAGTGTGCGTGTGAGAGTGTGTGCGCGTGGCTGAGAGTGTGTGCGCTTGGCTGAGAGAGTGTGCGCGTGTCTGAGAGAGTGTGTGAGTGTCTGAGAGAGTGTGTGCGTTTCTGAGAGAGTGTGTGTGTGTCTGAGAGAGTGTGTACGTGTCAGAGAGGCTGTGTGCGTGTCTGAGACAGTGTGCGTGTCTGAGAGAGAGTGTGCATGCGTGACAGAGTGTGTGCGTGTGTGAGAGAGAGTGTGCGTGTGTGAGAGAGAGTGTGCGTGTGTGAGTGTGTAATTGTGTGTGAGAGAGAGTGTGTGTCGTGAGAGGGAGAGTGTGTGTGTGTGTGAGAGAGTGTGTGTGTGTGTGTGAGAGAATGAGAATGTGTGAGAGAGAATGAGAGTGTGAGAGAGAGAATGGGAGTGTGTTTGTGCGAGAGATAGTGAGTGACTGTGTGTGACAGTGAGAGTGAGTGAGTGCATGTCAGTGAGAGATTGTGTGTGTGTGCGAGAGAGCAAGTGTGTATGTGTGTGAGAGAGTGAGAGTGTGAGAGAGAGAGTGTGTGTGTTTGTGTGTGAGAGAGAGTGAGTGTATGTGTGAGAGAGAGAGGGAGTGTATGTGTGAGAGAGAGAGAGAGTGTGTGCATGTCTGAGAGAGTGTGTGCGTGTCTGAGAGAGTGTGCGCGTGACTGAGAGAGTGTGTGCGTGTCTGAGAGAGTGTGTGCGTGTCTGAGAGAGTGTGTGCGTGTCTGAGAGAGTGTGTGCGTGTCTGAGAGAGTGTGTGCGTGTCTGAGAGACTGTGTGCGTGTCTGAGAGAGTGTGCGCGTGTCTGAGAGAGTGGGCGCGTGTCTGAGAGAGTGGGCGCGTGTCTGAGAGAGTGGGCGCGTTTCTGAGAGAGTGGGCGCGTGTCTGAGAGAGTGTGCGCGTGGCTGAGAGTGTGCGCGTGGCTGAGAGTGTGCGCGTGTCTGAGAGAGTGCGCGCGTGGCTGAGAGAGTGCGCGCGTGGCTGAGAGAGTGCGCGCGTGGCTGAGAGAGTGCGCGCGTGGCTGAGAGAGTGCGCGCGTGGCTGAGAGAGTGCGCGCGTGGCTGAGAGAGTGCGCGCGTGGCTGAGAGAGTGCGCGCGTGGCTGAGAGAGTGCGCGCGTGGCTGAGAGAGTGCGCGCGTGGCTGAGAGAGTGCGCGCGTGGCTGAGAGAGTGCACGCGTGGCTGAGAGAGTGTGCGCGTGGCTGAGAGAGTGTGCGCGTGGCTGAGAGTGTGTGTGCATGGCTGAGAGAGTGTGTGCGTGTCTGAGAGAATGTGTGCGTGTCTGAGAGAGAGTGTGCGTGTCTGAGAGAGTGTGAGCGTGTGTGAGAGAGAGTGTGCGTGTGTAAGAGAGTGTGTGTGTGAGTGTGAGAGTGAGATTGTGTGTGTTTGTTGGAGAGAGAGAGTGTTTATATTTGGGAGAGAGAGAGACTGTGTGTGGTGAGAGGGTGAGAGTGTGTGTGTGTGTGTGAGAGAGAGTGAGTGTGTGTGAGAGAGAGAGGGAGTGTATGTGTGAGAGAGGGAATGTATGTGTGAGAGCGAGAGGGAGTGTATGTGTGAGAGAGAGAGGGAGTGTATGTGTGAGAGAGAGAGGGAGTGTATGGGTGAGAGCGAGAGGGAGTGTATGTGTGAGAGCGAGAGGGAGTGTATGTGTGAGAGAGAGAGGGAGTGTGCGTGTGAGAGTGTGTGCGCGTGGCTGAGAGTGTGTGCGCTTGGCTGAGAGAGTGTGCGCGTGTCTGAGAGAGTGTGTGAGTGTCTGAGAGAGTGTGTGCGTTTCTGAGAGAGTGTGTGCGTTTCTGAGAGCGTGTGTGTGTGTCTGAGAGAGTGTGTACGTGTCAGAGAGGCTGTGTGCGTGTCTGAGACAGTGTGCGTGTCTGAGAGAGAGTGTGCATGTGTGACAGAGTGTGTGCGTGTGTGAGAGAGAGTGTGCGTGTGTGAGAGTGTGCGTGTGTGAGTGTGTAATTGTGTGTGAGAGAGAGTGTGCGTCGTGAGAGGGAGAGTGTGTGTGTGTGTGAGAGAGTGTGTGTGTGTGTGAGATAATGAGAATGTGTGAGAGAGAATGAGAGTGTGAGAGAGAGAATGGGAGTGTGAGAGAGAGAATGGGAGTGTGTTTGTGCGAGAGATAGTGAGTGACTGTGTGTGACAGTGAGAGTGAGTGAGTGTGTGTCAGTGAGAGATTGTGTGTGTGTGCGAGAGAGCAAGTGTGTATGTGTGTGAGAGAGTGAGAGTGTGAGAGAGAGAGTGTGTGTGTTTGTGTGTGAGAGAGAGAGTGTATGTGTGAGAGAGAGAGGGAGTGTATGTGTGAGAGAGAGAGAGAGAGTGTGTGCATGTCTGAGAGAGTGTGTGCGTGTCTGAGAGAGTGTGCGCGTGTCTGAGAGAGTGTGCGCGTGTCTGAGAGAGTGTGCGTGTGTCTGAGAGAGTGTGCGCGTGTCTGAGAGAGTGTGCGCGTGTCTGAGAGAGTGTGCGCGTGTCTGAGAGAGTGTGCGCGTGTCTGAGAGAGTATGCGCGTGGCTGAGAGAGTGTGCGCGTGGCTGAGAGTGTGTGCGCGTAGCTGAGAGAGTGTGCGCGTGGCTGAGAGTGTGTGCGCTTGGCTGAGAGAGTGTGCGCGTGGCTGAGAGAGTGTGCGCGTGGCTGAGAGTGTGTGCGCGTGGCTGAGAGTGTGTGTGCATGTCTGAGAGAGTGTGCGCGTGTCTGAGAGAGTGTGCGCGTGTCTGAGAGAATGTGCACGTGTCTGAGAGAGTGGGCGCATGTCTGAGAGAGTGGGCGCGTGTCTGAGAGAGTGGGCGCGTGTCTGAGAGAGTGGGCGCGTGTCTGAGAGAGTGGGCGCGTGTCTGAGAGAGTGTGCGCGTGTCTGAGAGAGTGTGCGCGTGTCTGAGAGTGTGCGCGTGTCTGAGAGAGTGTGCGCGTGTCTGAGAGAGTGTGCGCGTGTCTGAGAGAGTGTGCGCGTGGCTGAGAGAGTGTGCACGTGGCTGAGAGAGTGTGCGCGTCGCTGAGAGAGTGCGCGCGTGGCTGAGAGAGTGCGCGCGTGGCTGAGAGAGTGCGCGTGTGGCTGAGAGAGTGCGCGCGTGGCTGAGAGAGTGCGCGCGTGGCTGAGAGAGTGTGCGCGTGGCTGAGAGAGTGCGCGCGTGGCTGAGAGAGTGCGCGCGTGGCTGAGAGAGTGTGCGCGTGGCTGAGAGAGTGTGCGCGTGGCTGAGAGAGTGTGCGCGTGGCTGAGAGAGCGTGCGCGTGGCTGAGAGAGTGTGTGCGTGGCTGAGAGTGTGTGTGCATGGCTGAGAGAGTGTGTGCGTGTCTGAGAGAATGTGTGCGTGTCTGAGAGAGAGTGTGCGTGTCTGAGAGAGTGTGAGCGTGTGTGAGAGAGAGTGTGCGTGTGTAAGAGAGTGTGTGTGTGAGTGTGAGAGTGAGATTGTGTGTGTTTGTTGGAGAGAGAGAGTGTTTATATTTGGGAGAGAGAGAGACTGTGTGTGGTGAGAGGGTGAGAGTGTGTGTGTGTGTGAGAGAGAGTGAGTGTGTGTGAGAGAGAGAGGGAGTGTATGTGTGAGAGAGAGAGGGAATGTATGTGTGAGAGAGAGAGGGAGTGTATGTGTGAGAGCAAGAGGGAGTGTATGTGTGAGAGCGAGAGGGAGTGTATGTGTGAGAGAGAGAGGGAGTGTGCGTGTGAGAGTGTGTGCGCGTGGCTGAGAGTGTGTGCGCTTGGCTGAGAGAGTGTGCGCGTGTCTGAGAGAGTGTGTGTGTCTGAGAGAGTGTGTGCGTTTCTGAGAGAGTGTGTGTGTGTCTGAGAGAGTGTGTACGTGTCAGAGAGGCTGTGTGCGTGTCTGAGACAGTGTGCGTGTGTGAGAGAGAGTGTGCGTGTGAGAGTGCTTGTGTGAGAGAGTGTGCGTGTGAGAGAGTGTGCGTGTGAGAGAGTGTGCGTGTGAGAGTGTGCATGTGAGAGAGTGTGCGTGTGAGAGAGTGTGCGTGTGAGAGAGTGTGCGTGTGAGAGAGTGTGCGTGTGAGAGACAGTGTGTGTGTGTGAGAGACTGTGTGCGTGTGTGATAGAGAGTGTGCGTGTGTGAGAGTGTGCGTGTGCAGGGGAGTGTGTGTGTGAGAGTGAGATTGTGTGTGTGTGTGTGTGTTGGAGAGAGAGAGTGTGTTTATGTGGGAGAGAGAGAGAGAGTGTTTGTGGTGAGAGGGAGAGAGAGTGTATGTGTGTGAGTGAGAGAGAGAGAGGGTGTGTGTGTATGAGAGAGAGTGTGCGTGTGAAAGAGTGAGTGTGCGTATGAGAGAGAGAGTGCATATGAGAGAGTGTGCATGTGAGAGAGTGTGTGCGTGTGAGTGTGTGTGTGAGAGACAGTGTGTGTGTGTGAGAGTGTGTGTGTGTGAGAGAGCGTGTGTGTGTGAGAGAGAGTGTGTGTGTGAGAGAGAGTGTGCGTGTGTGAGAGTGTGCGTGTGCAGGAGAGTGTGCGTGTGCAGGAGAGTGTGTGTGGGAGTGTGAGAGTGTGATTGTGTGTGTGTTGGAGAGAGAGAGAGTGTGTTTATGTGTGAGAGAGAGAGTGTGTGTGTTGAGAGAGAGAGAGAAAGTGTGTGTGTGAGAGAGTGTGTACGTGTCAGAGAGGCTGTGTGCGTGTCTGAGACAGTGTGCGTGTCTGAGAGAGAGTGTGCATGTGTGACAGAGTGTGTGCGTGTGTGAGAGAGAGTGTGCGTGTGTGAGAGAGAGTGTGCGTGTGTGAGTGTGTAATTGTGTGTGAGAGAGAGTGTGCGTCGTGAGAGGGAGAATGTGTGTGTGTGTGAGAGAGTGTGTGTGTGTGTGAGATAATGAGAATGTGTGAGAGAGAATGAGAGTGTGAGAGAGAGAATGGGAGTGTGAGAGAGAGAATGGGAGTGTGTTTGTGCGAGAGATAGTGAGTGACTGTGTGTGACAGTGAGAGTGAGTGAGTGTGTGTCAGTGAGAGATTGTGTGTGTGTGCGAGAGAGCAAGTGTGTATGTGTGTGAGAGAGTGAGAGTGTGAGAGAGAGAGTGTGTGTGTTTGTGTGTGAGAGAGAGAGTGTATGTGTGAGAGAGAGAGGGAGTGTATGTGTGAGAGAGAGAGAGAGAGTGTGTGCATGTCTGAGAGAGTGTGTGCGTGTCTGAGAGGTGTGCGCGTGTCTGAGAGAGTGTGCGCGTGTCTGAGAGAGTGTGCGCGTGTCTGAGAGAGTGTGCGCGTGTCTGAGAGAGTGTGCGCGTGTCTGAGAGAGTGTGCGCGTGTCTGAGAGAGTGTGCGCGTGTCTGAGAGAGTGTGCGCGTGTCTGAGAGAGTATGCGCGTGGCTGAGAGAGTGTGCGCGTGGCTGAGAGAGTGTGCGCGTAGCTGAGAGAGTGTGCGCGTGGCTGAGAGTGTGTGCGCTTGGCTGAGAGAGTGTGCGTGTGGCTGAGAGAGTGTGCGCGTGGCTGAGAGTGTGTGCGCGTGGCTGAGAGTGTGTGCGCATGTCTGAGAGAGTGTGCGCGTGTCTGAGAGAGTGTGCGCGTGTCTGAGAGAGTGTGCACGTGTCTGAGAGAGTGGGCGCGTGTCTGAGAGAGTGGGCGCGTGTCTGAGAGAGTGGGCGCGTGTCTGAGAGAGTGGGCGCGTGTCTGAGAGAGTGTGCGCGTGTCTGAGAGAGTGTGCGCGTGTCTGAGAGTGTGCGCGTGTCTGAGAGAGTGTGCGCGTGTCTGAGAGAGTGTGCGCGTGGCTGAGAGAGTGTGCACGTGGCTGAGAGAGTGTGCGCGTCGCTGAGAGAGTGCGCGCGTGGCTGAGAGAGTGCGCGCGTGGCTGAGAGAGTGCGCGCGTGGCTGAGAGAGTGCGCGCATGGCTGAGAGAGTGTGCGCGTGGCTGAGAGAGTGCGCGCGTGGCTGAGAGAGTGCGCGCGTGGCTGAGAGAGTGTGCGCGTGGCTGAGAGAGTGTGCGCGTGGCTGAGAGAGTGTGCGCGTGGCTGAGAGAGCGTGCGCGTGGCTGAGAGAGTGTGTGCGTGGCTGAGAGTGTGTGTGCATGGCTGAGAGAGTGTGTGCGTGTCTGAGAGAATGTGTGCGTGTCTGAGAGAGAGTGTGCGTGTCTGAGAGAGTGTGAGCGTGTGTGAGAGAGAGTGTGCGTGTGTAAGAGAGTGTGTGTGTGAGTGTGAGAGTGAGATTGTGTGTGTTTGTTGGAGAGAGAGAGTGTTTATATTTGGGAGAGAGAGAGACTGTGTGTGGTGAGAGGGTGAGAGTGTGTGTGTGTGTGAGAGAGAGTGAGTGTGTGTGAGAGAGAGAGGGAGTGTATGTGTGAGAGAGAGAGGGAATGTATGTGTGAGAGAGAGAGGGAGTGTATGTGTGAGAGCGAGAGGGAGTGTATGTGTGAGAGCGAGAGGGAGTGTATGTGTGAGAGAGAGAGGGAGTGTGCGTGTGAGAGTGTGTGCGCGTGGCTGAGAGTGTGTGCGCTTGGCTGAGAGAGTGTGCGCGTGTCTGAGAGAGTGTGTGTGTCTGAGAGAGTGTGTGCGTTTCTGAGAGAGTGTGTGTGTGTCTGAGAGAGTGTGTACGTGTCAGAGAGGCTGTGTGCGTGTCTGAGACAGTGTGCGTGTGTGAGAGAGAGTGTGCGTGTGAGAGTGCTTGTGTGAGAGAGTGTGCGTGTGAGAGAGTGTGCGTGTGAGAGAGTGTGCGTGTGAGAGTGTGCATGTGAGAGAGTGTGCGTGTGAGAGAGTGTGCGTGTGAGAGAGTGTGCGTGTGAGAGAGTGTGCGTGTGAGAGACAGTGTGTGTGTGTGAGAGACTGTGTGCGTGTGTGATAGAGAGTGTGCGTGTGTGAGAGTGTGCGTGTGCAGGGGAGTGTGTGTGTGAGAGTGAGATTGTGTGTGTGTGTGTGTGTTGGAGAGAGAGAGTGTGTTTATGTGGGAGAGAGAGAGAGAGTGTTTGTGGTGAGAGGGAGAGAGAGTGTATGTGTGTGAGTGAGAGAGAGAGAGGGTGTGTGTGTATGAGAGAGAGTGTGCGTGTGAAAGAGTGAGTGTGCGTATGAGAGAGAGAGTGCATATGAGAGAGTGTGCATGTGAGAGAGTGTGTGCGTGTGAGTGTGTGTGTGAGAGACAGTGTGTGTGTGTGAGAGAGAGTGTGTGTGTGTGAGAGAGAGTGTGTGTGTGAGAGAGAGTGTGTGTGTGAGAGAGAGTGTGTGTGTGAGAGAGAGTGTGCGTGTGTGAGAGTGTGCGTGTGCAGGAGAGTGTGCGTGTGCAGGAGAGTGTGTGTGGGAGTGTGAGAGTGTGATTGTGTGTGTGTTGGAGAGAGAGAGAGTGTGTTTATGTGTGAGAGAGAGAGTGTGTGTGTTGAGAGAGAGAGAGAAAGTGTGTGTGTGAGAGAGTGTGTATGTGTGAGAGAGAGAGTGTGTGTGTGAGCGTGAGTGTGTGTGTGTGTGTGTGTGAGAGAGAGAGTGTGTGCATGTGTGAGAGAGCGTGCATGTGTGAGACAGAGAGCGAGTGTGCATGTGAGAGAGTGAGTGTGCGTATGAGAGAGTGTGCATGTGAGAGAGAGTATGCATGTGAGAGTGCTTGTGTGAGAGAGTGTGCGTGTGAGAGAGTGTGCATGTGAGAGAGTGTGCGTGTGAGAGAGTGTGCGTGTGAGAGAGTGTGCGTGTGAGAGAGTGTGCGTGTGAGAGAGTGTGCGTGTGAGAGACAGTGTGTGTGTGTGAGAGACTGTGTGCGTGTGTGATAGAGAGTGTGCGTGTGTGAGAGTGTGCGTGTGCAGGAGAGTGTGTGTGTGAGAGTGAGATTGTGTGTGTGTGTGTGTGTGTTGGAGAGAGAGAGTGTGTTTATGTGGGAGAGAGAGAGAGTGTTTGTGGTGAGAGGGAGAGAGAGTGTGTGTGTGTGAGTGAGAGAGAGAGAGGGTGTGTGTGTATGAGAGAGAGTGTGCGTGTGAAAGAGTGAGTGTGCGTATGAGAGAGAGAGTGCATATGAGAGAGTGTGCATGTGAGAGAGTGTGTGCGTGTGAGTGTGTGTGTGAGAGACAGTGTGTGTATGTGAGAGAGAGTGTGTGTGTGTGAGAGAGAGTGTGTGTGTGAGAGAGAGTGTGCATGTGTGAAAGTGTGCGTGTGCAGGAGAGTGTGCGTGTGCAGGAGAGTGTGTGTGTGCGTGTGAGAGAGTGTGCGTGTGAGAGAGTGTGCGTGTGAGAGAGTGTGCGTGTGAGAGAGTGTGCGTGTGAGAGAGTGTGCGTGTGAGAGAGTGTGCATGTGAGAGAGTGTGCGTGTGAGAGACAGTGTGTGTGTGTGAGAGACTGTGTGCGTGTGTGATAGAGAGTGTGCGTGTGTGAGAGTGTGCGTGTGCAGGGGAGTGTGTGTGTGAGAGTGAGATTGTGTGTGTGTGTTGGAGAGAGAGAGTGTGTTTATGTGGGAGAGAGAGAGAGTGTTTGTGGTGAGAGGGAGAGAGAGTGTATGTGTGTGAGTGAGAGAGAGAGAGGGTGTGTGTGTATGAGAGAGAGTGTGCGTGTGAAAGAGTGAGTGTGCGTATGAGAGAGAGAGTGCATATGAGAGAGTGTGCATGTGAGAGAGTGTGTGCGTGTGAGTGTGTGTGTGAGAGACAGTGTGTGTGTGTGAGAGAGTGTGTGTGTGTGAGAGAGAGTGTGTGTGTGAGAGAGAGAGTGCGTGTGTGAGAGTGTGCGTGTGCAGGAGAGTGTGCGTGTGCAGGAGAGAGTGTGTGGGAGTGTGAGAGTGTGATTGTGTGTGTGTTGGAGAGAGAGAGAGTGTGTTTATGTGTGAGAGAGAGAGTGTGTGTGTTGAGAGAGAGAGAGAAAGTGTGTGTGTGAGAGAGAGAGTGTGTATGTGTGAGAGAGAGAGTGTGTGTGTGAGCGTGAGTGTGTGTGTGTGTGTGTGTGTGTGTGAGAGAGAGAGTGTGTGCATGTGTGAGAGAGCGTGCATGTGTGAGACAGAGAGCGAGTGTGCGTGTGAGAGAGTGAGTGTGCGTATGAGAGAGTGTGCATGTGAGAGAGAGTGTGCATGTGAGAGTGCTTGTGTGAGAGAGTGTGCGTGTGAGAGAGTGTGCGTGTGAGAGAGTGTGCGTGTGAGAGAGTGTGCGTGTGAGAGAGTGTGCATGTGAGAGAGTGTGCGTGTGAGAGAGTGTGCGTGTGAGAGTGTGCGTGTGAGAGAGTGTGCGTGTGAGAGAGTGTGCGTGTGAGAGACAGTGTGTGTGTGTGAGAGACTGTGTGCGTGTGTGATAGAGAGTGTGCGTGTGTGAGAGTGTGCGTGTGCAGGAGAGTGTGTGTGTGAGAGTGAGATTGTGTGTGTGTGTGTGTTGGAGAGAGAGAGTGTGTTTATGTGGGAGAGAGAGAGAGTGTTTGTGGTGAGAAGGAGAGAGAGTGTGTGTGTGTGAGTGAGAGAGAGAGAGGGTGTGTGTGTATGAGAGAGAGTGTGCGTGTGAAAGAGTGAGTGTGCGTATGAGAGAGAGTGCATATGAGAGAGTGTGCATGTGAGAGAGTGTGTGCGTGTGAGTGTGTGTGTGAGAGACAGTGTGTGTGTGTGAGAGAGAGTGTGTGTGTGTGAGAGAGAGTGTGTGTGTGAGAGAGAGTGTGCATGTGTGAAAGTGTGCGTGTGCAGGAGAGTGTGCGTGTGCAGGAGAGTGTGTGTGTGAGTGTGAGAGTGTGATTGTGTGTGTGTTGGAGACAGAGAGAGTGTGTTTACGTGTGAGAGAGAGAGTGTGTGTGTTGAGAGAGAGAGAGAGAGAGAAAGTGTGTGTGTGAGAGAGAAAGTGTGTATGTGTGAGAGAGAGAGTGTGTGTGTGAGCGTGAGTGTGTGTGTGTGTGTGTGAGAGAGAGAGTGTGTGCATGTGTGAGAGAGCGTGCATGTGTGAGACAGAGAGCGAGTGTGCGTGTGAGAGAGTGAGTGTGCGTATGAGAGAGTGTGCATGTGAGAGAGAGTGTGCATGTGAGAGTGTTTGTGTGAGAGTGTGCGTGTGAGAGAGTGTGCATGTGAGAGAGTGTGCGTGTGAGAGAGTGTGCGTGTGAGAGAGTGTGCGTGTGAGAGAGTGTGCATGTGAGAGAGTGTGCATGTGAGAGAGTGTGCGTGTGAGAGAGTGTGCGTGTGAGAGTGTGCGTGTGAGAGAGTGTGCGTGTGAGAGAGTGTGCGTGTGAGAGAGTATGCGTGTGAGAGAGTATGCGTGTGAGAGAGTGTGCGTGTGAGAGAGTGTGCGTGTGAGAGACTGTGTGCGTGTGTGATAGAGAGTGTGCGTGTGTGAGAGTGTGCGTGTGCAGGAGAGTGTGTGTGTGAGAGTGAGATTGTGTGTGTGTGTGTGTTGGAGAGAGAGAGTGTGTTTATGTGGGAGAGAGAGTGTTTGTGGTGAGAAGGAGAGAGAGTGTGTGTGTGTGAGTGAGAGAGAGAGAGGGTGTGTGTGTATGAGAGAGAGTGTGCGTGTGAAAGAGTGATTGTGCGTATGAGAGAGAGAGTGCATATGAGAGAGTGTGCATGTGAGAGAGAGTGTGCGTGTGAGAGAGTGTGCGTGTGAGAGAGTGTGTGTGTGAGAGACAGTGTGTGTGTGAGAGAGAGTGTGTGTGTGTGAGAGAGAGTGTGTGTGTGAGAGAGAGTGTGTGTGTGAGAGAGAGTGTGCGTGTGCAGGAGAGTGTGCGTGTGCAGGAGAGTGTGTGTGTGAGTGTGAGAGTGAGATTGTGTGTGTGTTGGAGAGAGAGAGTGTGTTTATGTGGGAGAGAGTGAGAGAGTGTGTGTGGTGAGAGGGAGAGAGAGTGTGTGTGTGTGTGTGAGAGAGAGAGAGGGTGTGTGCATGTGAGTGAGAGTGTGCGTGTGAAAGAGTGTGTGTTTGTGCAAGAGAGAGGGAGAGTGTGTGTGTGTGAGAGAGAGTGTGTGTGTGAGAGAGAATGAGAGTGTGTGTGAGAGAGAATGAGAGTGTGTGTGAGAGAGAATGAGAGTGTGTGTGAGAGAGAATGAGAGTGTGTGTGAGAGAGAATGAGAGTGTGTGTGAGAGAGAATGAGAGTGTGTGTGAGAGAGAATGAGAGTGTGTGTGAGAGAGAATGAGAGTGTGTGTGTGAAAGAGAGAGTGAGTGAGTGTGTGTGACAGTGAGAGTGAGTGAGTGTGCGTCAGTGAGAGTGTGTGTGTGTGTGCGAGAGAGCAAGTGTGTATTTGTGTGAGAGAGTGTGAGTGTGAGAGAGAGTGAGTGTGTGTGAGAGAGAGAGAGTGTGTGTGTGTGTGTGTGTGTGTGTGTGTGTGAGAGAGAGAGAGAGAGAGAGAGAGAGAGAGAGGGAGTGTGTGTGTGTCTGTGAGAGAGAGAGAGAGTGTGTGTGTGTGTGTGTGTGTGTGAGGGAGGGGGAGGGGGGAGTGAGTGAGTGAGAAAGAGAGAGAGAGAGAGCGAGTGAGAGAGAGAGTGTATGTGTGTGTGTGTGAGAGAGAGAGCGTGTGTGTGAGAGAGTGTGTGTGTGTGAGAGTGTGTGTGTGTGCGTGAGAGAGTGAGATTGTGTGTGTGTGTTGGAGAGAGAGAGAGTGTGTTTATGTGTGAGAGAGAGAGTGTGTGTGGTGAGAGGGAGAGAGAGTGTGTGTGTGTGTGTGAGAGAGTGTGTGTGTGAGTGAGATAGAGAGAGAGAAAGTGTGTGTGAGAGAGAGTGTGTGTGAGAGAGCGTGTGCGTGTGTGAGAGAGAGTTTGTGAGAGTGTGCATGTGTGAGGGAGTTTGTGCATATGTGAGAGAGAGAGTGTGCATGTGTAAGAGAGAGAGAGTGTGCATGTGTGAGAGAGAGAGCGAGTGTGCGTGTGAGAGAGTGTGTGTGTGAGAGAGTGTGTGCGTGTGAGAGTGTGCGTGTATGCCAGAGAGTGTGCGTGAGTGAGAGAGTGTGAGTTTGAGAGTGAGATTGTGTGTGTATGTGTTGGAGACAGAGAGTGTGTTTATGTGTGAGAGAGAGAGGGAGAAAGTGTGTGTGTGAGAGAGAGAGAGAGAGGGTGTGTGTGAGAGAGAGAGAGAGTGTGTGTGTGTGTGAGAGAGAAAGTGTATGTGTGAGAGAGAGAGTATGTGTGTGAGAGGGAGAGAGTGTGTGTGTGTGAGAGAGAGTGTGTTTGTGTGTAAGAGAGAGAGAGAGAAAGTGTGTGTTTGAGAGAGAGAGAGAGAGAGTGTGTGTGAGAGAGAGAGAGAGAGTGTGAGAGAGAGAGTGTATGTGTGAGAGAGAGAGTATGTGTGTGAGAGTGTATGTGTGTGTGAGTGCGAGAGAGAGAGAGTGTGTGCGTGTGTGAGAGAGTGTGTGAGAGTGTGCATGTGTGAGAGAGAGATTGTGCATAAGTGAGAGAGTGTGCATGTGTGAGAGAGAGAGTGAGTGTGCGTGTGAGAGAGTGAGTGTGTGTGTGAGAGTTAGTGTGTGTGAGAGAGATTGAGTGTGTGTGAGAGAAAGTGTGCATGTGAGAGAAAGTGTACGTGTGAGAGATAGTGTGCGTATGAGAGATAGTGTGCGTGTGAGAGATAGTGTGCGTGTGAGAGAGAGTGTGCGTGTGAGAGTGTGCATGTGTGAGTGTGTGAGAGGGAGAGTGTGTGCGTGTGTGAGAGAGTGTGCATATGAGAGAGTGTGCATGTGAGAGAGAGTGTGCATGTGAGAGAGACTGTGTGTGTGAGAGAGACTGTGTGCGTGTGAGAGAGAGTGTGCGTGTGAGAGAGTGTGCGTGTGAGAGAGTGTGCATGTGAGAGACAGTGTGTGTGTGTGAGAGACAGTGTATGTGTGAGAGACTGTGTGCGTGTGTGATAGAGAGTGTGCGTGTGTGAGAGTGTGCGTGTGCAGGAGAGTGTGTGTGTGAGAGTGAGATTGTGTGTGTGTGTGTGTGTGTGTGTTGGATAGAGAGAGTGTGTTTATGTGGGAGAGAGAGAGAGTGTGTTTGTGGTGAGAGGGAGAGAGAGTGTGTGTGTGTGTGAGAGAGAGAGAGGGTGTGTGTGTATGAGAGAGAGTGTGCGTGTGAAAGAGTGAGTATGCGTATGAGAGAGAGAGTGCGTATGAGAGAGAGAGTGCGTATGAGAGAGAGAGTGCGTATGAGAGAGAGAGTGTGCATGTGAGAGACAGTGTGTGTGTGTGTGAGAGAGAACGTGTGTGTGTGAGAGAGGGTGCATGTGTGAGAGAGAGTGTGAGTGTGTGAGAGTATGCATGTGAAGGAGAGTGTGTGTGTGAGTGTGAGAGTGAGATTGTGTGTGTGTTGGAAAGAGAGAGTGTGTTCATGTGGGAGAGAGTGTGAGAATGTGTGTGGTGAGAGGGAGAGAGAGTGTGTGTGTGTGAGAGAGAGTGTGCATGTGAAAGTGTGTGTGTTTGTGCGAGAGTGAGAATGTGTGTGGGTGAGAGAGAGTGAGTGTGTGTGAGAGAGAATGAGAGTGTGTGAGTGAGAGAATGAGAGTGTGTGTGAGAGAGAATGAGAGTGTGTATGTGAGAGACAGA
>NC_054473.1:79269985-79274985 GCF_017639515.1 Carcharodon carcharias
AGTGTGCGTGTGAGAGAGTGACTGTGCGTATGAGAGAGTGTGCATGTGAGAGAGAGTGTGCATGTGAGAGTGTGCATGTGAGAGAGAGTGTTTGTGTGAGAGTGTGCGTGTGAGAGAGTGTGCGTGTGAGAGAGTGTGCGTGTGAGAGAGTGTGCGTGTGAGAGAGTGTGCGTGTGAGAGAGTGTGCGTGTGAGAGACAAAGTGTGTGTGTGTGAGCGACTGTGTGCGTGTGTGATAGAGAGCGTGCGTGTGTGAGAGTGTGCGTGTGCAGGAGAGTGTGTGTGTGAGAGTGAGATTGTGTGTGTGTGTGTGTTGGAGAGAGAGAGTGTGTTTATGTGGGAGAGAGAGAGAGTCTTTGTGGTGAGAGGGAGAGAGAGTGTGTGTGTGTGAGCGAGAGAGAGAGAGGGTGTGTGTGTATGAGAGAGAGTGTGCATGTGAAAGAGTGAGTGTGCGTATGAGAGAGAGAGTGCATATGAGAGAGTGTGCATGTGAGAGAGAGTGTGCGTGTGAGAGAGTGTGCGTGTGAGAGACAGTGTGTGTGTGTGAGAGAGAGTGTGTGTGTGTGTGTGAGAGAGAATGAGAATGTGTGAGAGAGAATGAGAGTGTGAGAGAGAGAATGGGAGTGTGTTTGTGCGAGAGATAGTGAGTGACTGTGTGTGACAGTGAGAGTGAGAGTGTGTCAGTGAGAGATTGTGTGTATGTGCGAGAGAGCAAGTGTGTATGTGTGTGAGAGAGTGAGAGTGTGAGAGCGAGAGTGTGTGTGTTTGTGTGAGAGAGAGAGGGAGTGTGTGCGTGTCTGAGAGAGTGTGTACGTGTCTGAGAGAGTGTGTGCGTGTCTGAGAGAGTGTGTGCGTGTCTGAGAGAGCGTGTGCGTGTCTGAGAGAGTGTGTGCGTGTCTGAGAGAGTTATGTGTGTGAGAGAGTGTGTGTGTGTGAGTGTGAGAGTGAGATTGTGTGTGTTTGTTGGAGAGATGTGTGTGTATATGTGGGGGAGAGAGAGAGAGAGTGTGTGTGGTGAGAGGGAGAGAGTGTGTGTGTGTGAGAGAGAGTGTGTGTGTGTGTGAGAGAGAATGAGAGTGTGTGAGAGAGAATGAGAGTGTGTGAGAGAGAATGAGAGTGTGTGAGAGAGAATGAGAGTGTGTGAGAGAGAGTGTTCGTGTGCAGGAGAGTGTGTGTGTGAGTGTGAGAGTGAGATTGTGTGTGTTTGTTGGAGGGAGAGAGTGTGTATATGTGGGAGAGAGAGAGAGAGTGTGTGTCGTGAGAGGGAGAGAGAGTGTGTGTGTGTGAGAGAGAGTGTGTGTGTGTGAGAGAGAATGAGAATGTGTGAGAGAGAATGAGATTGTGAGAGAGAGAATGGGAGTGTGTTTGTGCGAGAGATAGTGAGTGACTGTGTGTGACAGTGAGAGTGAGTGAGTGTGTGTCAGTGAGAGATTGTGTGTGTGTGCGAGAGAGCAAGTGTGTATGTGTGTGAGAGAGTGAGAGTGTGAGAGAGAGAGTGTGTGTGTTTGTGTGTGGGAGAGAGTGTGTGCGTGTGTGAGAGTGTGTGCGTGTGTGAGAGAGAGTGTGGGTGTGTGAGAGAGAGTGTGGGTGTTTGTGAGAGTGTGGGTGTTTGTGAGAGAGAATGCTTTGTGTGAGAGAGAGTGTGTGTGTGTGTGTGTGTGTGAGAGAGAGTGTGAGTGTGTGTGTGAGAGTGTGTGTGAGAGAGTGTGGGTGTGTGAGAGAGTGTGGGTGTTGAGAGCGTGGGTGTTGAGAGCGTGGGTGTTGAGAGCGTGGGTGTTTGTGAGAATGTGGGTCTTTGTGAGAGAGAATGTTTGCGTGCGAGAGAGAGTGAGTGTGTGTGTGAGTGTGTGTGTGTGAGAGTGTGTGAGAGTGTGTGTGTGTGAGATAGAGAGTGTGTGTGTGAGATAGAGAATGTGATTGTGTGTGAGAGTGTGTGTGTGTGTGAGAGAGTGTGTGTTTGAGACGGTGTGTGTGTGTGTCTGAGAGAGTGTGGGTGTGTGTGAGAGTGTGGGTGTTTGTGAGAGAGAATGTGTGTGTGTGTGAGAGAGAGTGAGTGTGTGTGTGTGTGTGTGTGTGAGAGAGAGACTGTGGGTGTTTGTGAGAGAGAATGTGTGTGTTTGTGAGAGAGTGTGCGAGTGTGAGAGAGAGTGCGAGTGTGTGAGAGAGTGCGAGTGTGTGAGAGAGTGCGAGTGTGTGAGAGAGTGCGAGTGTGTGAGAGAGTGCGAGTGTGTGAGAGAGTGTGAGTGTGTGAGAGAGTGCGAGTGTGTGAGAGTGTGTGTGTGTGAGAGAGAGTGTGTGTGTGAGAGAGTGTGTGTGAGAGAGCGTATGTGTGAGAGAGAGTGTGTGTGAGAGAGAGAAAGAGTGTGTGTGTGAGAGAGAGTGTGTGTATGAGAGAGTGTGCGTGTATGAGAGAGTGTGCGTGTATGAGAGAGAGTGTGTGCGTGTATGAGAGAGTGCATGTGAGAGAGAGTGCATGTGTGAGAGAGTGCATGTGTGAGAGAGTGCATGTGTGAGAGAGTGCATGTGTGAGAGAGTGCATGTGTGAGAGAGTGCATGTGTGAGAGAGTGCGTTTGTGAGAGTGTGTGTGTGAGAGAGAGAGTGTGTGTGTGTGAGAGAGGGAGTGTGACTGTGTGTGTGAGAGAGAGAGTGTATGTGTGCAAGAGAGCAAGTATATGCATGTGCAAGAGAGCGAGTATATGTGTGAGAGAGAGAGAGTGTGTGAGAGACAGAGAGAGAGTGTGTGCGTATGTGTGAGAGAGGGAGAGAGTGTGTGTGTGAGGGGGAAAGACAGATTGTGTGTGAGAGAGAGAGAGAGAGAGAGAGTGTGTGTGTGAGAGAGTGAGTGTGTGAGAGAGAAAGGGAGTGTATGTGTGAGAGAGGGAGTGTGTTTGTGTGTGAGAGAGAGAGAGAGAGAGAGTGTGTGTCTGAGAGAGAGCGTGTGCGTTTGTGAGAGTGTGTGCATGTGTGAGAGTGTGTGCATGTGTGAGAGTGTGTGCGAGAGAGTGTGTGCGTGTGTGATAGAGAGAGAATGTGTTTGTATGAGAGAGAGAGAGTGTGTGTCTGTGCTTGATAGGGGGTGTGTGTGTGTGAGAGAGAGAGTGTGGGTGTGTGAGAGAGTGTGGGTGTGTGAGAGCGTGGGTGTTTGTGAGAGTGTGGGTGTTTGTGAGAGAGAATGTTTGTGTGTGGGAGATAGTGAGTGCGTGTGTGTGTGTGTGTGAGGGAGAGTGTGTGAATGTGTGTGTGAGAGAGAGTGTGTGAATGTGTGTGTGAGAGAGAGTGTGAGTGTGTGTGTGAGAGAGTATGGGTGTGTGTGAGAGTGTGGGTGTGAGACAGCGTGGGTGTTTGTGAGAATGTGGGTGTTTGTGAGAGAGAATGTTTGTGTGTGAGAGAGAGTGAGTGTGTGTGTGAGTGAGTGTGTGTACGAGAGAGCGAGCATATGCATGTGCGAGCATATGCGTGTGTGAGCATATGCGTGTGTGAGCATATGCGTGTGCGAGAGAGCGAGCATATGCGTGTGCGAGAGCGAGCATATGCGTGTGCGAGAGAGCGAGCATATGCGTGTGTGAGAGAGCGAGCATATGCCTGTGCGAGAGAGCGAGCATATGCCTGTGCAAGAGAGCGAGCATATGCGTGTGCGAGAGAGCGAGCAGATGCGTGTGCGAGAGATCGAGCCTATGCGTGTGCGAGAGAGCGAGTATATGCCTGTGCGTGAGCGCGAGTATATGCCTGTGCGTGAGAGCAAGTATATGCCTGTGTGTATGTGTAAGAGAGGGAGAGAGTGTATGTGAGCGAGAGAGTGTGTGTGTGCGAGAGAGAGTGTGTGTGTGTGAGAGAGAGTGTGTGTGTGAGAGAGAGTGTGTGTGTGAGAGAGAGTGCGTATGAGAGAGAGTGTGCATGTGAGAGAGAGTGTGCGTATGAGAGAGAGTGTGCATGTGAGAGTGTGCGTGTGAGAGAGTGTGCGTGTGAGAGAGAGTGTGCATGTGAGAGAGAGTGTGCATGTGAGAGAGAGTGTGCATGTGAGAGAGAGTGTGCGTGTGTGAGAGTGAGATTGTGGCTGTGTGTTGGAGAGAGAGAGAGTGTGTTTATGTGTGAGAGAGGGAGTGTGTGTTGAGATGGAGTGAGAGAGTGTGTGTGTGTGAGAGTGTGTGTGTGTGTGTGTGTGTGTGTGTGTGTGTGAGAGAGAGAGAGAGAGAAAGTGTGTGTGTGAGAGAGAGAGTGTGTATGTGTAAGAGAGAGAGTGTGTGTGTGAGTGTGAGTGTGTGTGAGTGTGAGAAAGAGAGAGTGTGCATGTGTGAGAGAGCGTGCATGTGTGAGAGAGAGAGCGAGTGTGCGTGTGAGAGAGTGACTGTGCGTATGAGAGAGTGTGCATGTGAGAGAGAGTGTGCATGTGAGAGTGTGCATGTGAGAGAGAGTGTTTGTGTGAGAGTGTGCGTGTGAGAGAGTGTGCGTGTGAGAGAGTGTGCGTGTGAGAGAGTGTGCGTGTGAGAGAGTGTGCGTGTGAGAGAGTGTGCGTGTGAGAGAGTGTGCGTGTGAGAGACAAAGTGTGTGTGTGTGAGCGACTGTGTGCGTGTGTGATAGAGAGCGTGCGTGTGTGAGAGTGTGCGTGTGCAGGAGAGTGTGTGTGTGAGAGTGAGATTGTGTGTGTGTGTGTGTTGGAGAGAGAGAGTGTGTTTATGTGGGAGAGAGAGAGAGTCTTTGTGGTGAGAGGGAGAGAGAGTGTGTGTGTGTGAGCGAGAGAGAGAGAGGGTGTGTGTGTATGAGAGAGAGTGTGCATGTGAAAGAGTGAGTGTGCGTATGAGAGAGAGAGTGCATATGAGAGAGTGTGCATGTGAGAGAGAGTGTGCGTGTGAGAGAGTGTGCGTGTGAGAGACAGTGTGTGTGTGTGAGAGAGAGTGTGTGTGTGTGTGAGAGAGAGTGTGCGTGTGTGAGAGTGTGCGTGTGCAGGAGAGTGTGCGTGTGCAGGAGAGTGTGCGTGTGCAGGAGAGTGTGCGTGTGCAGTA
>NC_054473.1:79282485-79284985 GCF_017639515.1 Carcharodon carcharias
GTGCGTGTGTGACAGAGAGTGTGCGTGTGTGAGAGAGAGTGTGCATGTGTGAGAGAGAGTGTGCGTGTGTGAGAGAGAGTGTGTGTGTGCAAGAGAGTGTGTGTCGTGAGAGGGAGAGTGTGTGTGTGTGTGTGAGAGAGAGTGTGTGTGTGTGTGTGTGTGAGAGAGAATGAGAATGTGTGAGAGAGAATGAGAGTGTGAGAGAGAGAATGGGAGTGTGTTTGTGCGAGAGATAGTGAGTGACTGTGTGTGACAGTGAGAGTGAGAGTGTGTCAGTGAGAGATTGTTTGTATGTGCGAGAGAGCAAGTGTGTATGTGTGTGAGAGAGTGAGAGTGTGAGAGCGAGAGTGTGTGTGTTTGTGTGAGAGAGAGAGGGAGTGTGTGCGTGTCTGAGAGAGTGTGCGTGTCTGAGAGTGTGTGCGTGTCTGAGAGAGTGTGTGCGTGTCTGAGAGAGTGTGTGCGTGTCTGAGAGAGCGTGTGCGTGTCTGAGAGAGTGTGTGCGTGTCTGAGAGAGTTATGTGTGTGAGAGAGTGTGTGTGTGTGAGTGTGAGAGTGAGATTGTGTGTGTTTGTTGGAGAGATGTGTGTGTATATGTGGGAGAGAGAGAGAGAGTGTGTGTGGTGAGAGGGAGAGAGTGTGTGTGTGTGAGAGAGAGTGTGTGTGTGTGTGAGAGAGAATGAGAGAGTGTGAGAGAGAATGAGAGTGTGTGAGAGAGAATGAGAGTGTGTGAGAGAGAATGAGAGTGTGTGAGAGAGAGTGTTCGTGTGCAGGAGAGTGTGTGTGTGAGTGTGAGAGTGAGATTGTGTGTGTTTGTTGGAGGGAGAGAGTGTGTATATGTGGGAGAGAGAGAGAGAGTGTGTGTCGTGAGAGGGAGAGAGAGTGTGTGTGTGTGTGAGAGAGAGTGTGTGTGTGTGAGAGAGAATGAGAATGTGTGAGAGAGAATGAGATTGTGAGAGAGAGAATGGGAGTGTGTTTGTGCGAGAGATAGTGAGTGACTGTGTGTGACAGTGAGAGTGAGTGAGTGTGTGTCAGTGAGAGATTGTGTGTGTGTGCGAGAGAGCAAGTGTGTATGTGTGTGAGAGAGTGAGAGTGTGAGAGAGAGAGTGTGTGTGTTTGTGTGTGGGAGAGAGTGTGTGCGTGTGTGAGAGTGTGTGCGTGTGTGAGAGAGAGTGTGGGTGTGTGAGAGCGTGGGTGTTTGTGAGAGTGTGGGTGTTTGTGAGAGAGAATGCTTTGTGTGAGAGAGAGTGTGTGTGTGTGTGAGAGAGAGTGTGAGTGTGTGTGTGAGAGTGTGTGTGAGAGAGTGTGGGTGTGTGAGAGAGTGTGGGTGTTGAGAGCGTGGGTGTTGAGAGCGTGGGTGTTGAGAGCTTGGGTGTTTGTGAGAATGTGGGTCTTTGTGAGAGAGAATGTTTGCGTGCGAGAGAGAGTGAGTGTGTGTGTGAGTGTGTGTGTGTGAGAGTGTGTGAGAGTGTGTGTGTGTGAGATAGAGAGTGTGTGTGTGAGATAGAGAATGTGATTGTGTGTGAGAGTGTGTGTGTGTGTGAGAGAGTGTGTGTTTGAGACGGTGTGTGTGTGTGTCTGAGAGAGTGTGGGTGTGTGTGAGAGTGTGGGTGTTTGTGAGAGAGAATGTGTGTGTGTGAGAGAGAGTGAGTGTGTGTGTGTGTGTGTGTGTGTGTGTGAGAGAGAGACTGTGGGTGTTTGTGAGAGAGAATGTGTGTGTTTGTGAGAGAGTGTGCGAGTGTGAGAGAGAGTGCGAGTGTGTGAGAGAGTGCGAGTGTGTGAGAGAGTGCGAGTGTGTGAGAGAGTGCGAGTGTGTGAGAGAGTGTGAGTGTGTGAGAGAGTGTGAGTGTGTGAGAGAGTGCGAGTGTGTGAGAGTGTGTGTGTGTGAGAGAGAGTGTGTGTGTGAGAGAGTGTGTGTGAGAGAGCGTATGTGTGAGAGAGAGTGTGTGTGAGAGAGAGAAAGAGTGTGTGTGTGAGAGAGAGTGTGTGTATGAGAGAGTGTGCGTGTATGAGAGAGTGTGCGTGTATGAGAGAGAGTGTGTGCGTGTATGAGAGAGTGCATGTGAGAGAGAGTGCATGTGTGAGAGAGTGCATGTGTGAGAGAGTGCATGTGTGAGAGAGTGCATGTGTGAGAGAGTGCATGTGTGAGAGAGTGCGTTTGTGAGAGTGTGTGTGTGAGAGAGAGAGTGTGTGTGTGTGAGAGAGGGAGTGTGACTGTGTGTGTGAGAGAGAGAGTGTGTGTGTGCAAGAGAGCAAGTATATGCATGTGCAAGAGAGCGAGTATATGTGTGAGAGAGAGAGAGTGTGTGAGAGACAGAGAGAGAGTGTGTGCGTATGTGTGAGAGAGGGAGAGAGTGTGTGTGTGAGGGGGAAAGACAGATTGTGTGTGAGAGAGAGAGAGAGAGAGAGAGAGAGTGTGTGTGTGAGAGAGTGAGTGTGTGAGAGAGAAAGGGAGTGTATGTGTGAGAGAGAGGGAGTGTGTTTGTGTGTGAGAGAGAGAGAG
>NC_054473.1:79304985-79312485 GCF_017639515.1 Carcharodon carcharias
TGAGAGTGTGTGCGCGTGGCTGAGAGTGTGTGCGCTTGGCTGAGAGAGTGTGCGCGTGTCTGAGAGAGTGTGTGAGTGTCTGAGAGAGTGTGTGCGTTTCTGAGAGAGTGTGTGCGTTTCTGAGAGAGTGTGTGCGTTTCTGAGAGAGTGTGTGTGTGTCTGAGAGAGTGTGTACGTGTCAGAGAGGCTGTGTGCGTGTCTGAGACAGTGTGCGTGTCTGAGACAGTGTGCGTGTCTGAGAGAGAGTGTGCATGTGTGACAGAGTGTGTGCGTGTGTGAGAGAGAGTGTGCGTGTGTGAGAGAGAGTGTGCGTGTGTGAGTGTGTAATTGTGTGTGAGAGAGAGTGTGTGTCGTGAGAGGGAGAGTGTGTGTGTGTGTGAGAGAGTGTGTGTGTGTGTGAGAGAATGAGAATGTGTGAGAGAGAATGAGAGTGTGAGAGAGAGAATGGGAGTGTGAGAGAGAGAATGGGAGTGTGTTTGTGCAAGAGATAGTGAGTGACTGTGTGTGACAGTGAGAGTGAGTGAGTGTGTGTCAGTGAGAGATTGTGTGTGTGTGCGAGAGAGCAAGTGTGTATGTGTGTGAGAGAGTGAGAGTGTGAGAGAGAGAGTGTGTGTGTTTGTGTGTGAGAGAGAGAGTGTATGTGTGAGAGAGAGAGGGAGTGTATGTGTAAGAGAGAGAGAGAGAGTGTGTGCAAGTCTGAGAGAGTGTGTGCGTGTCTGAGAGAGTGTGCACGTGTCTGAGAGAGTGTGCGCATGTCTGAGAGAGTGTGCGCGTGTCTGAGAGAGTGTGCGCGTGTCTGAGAGAGTGTGCGCGTGTCTGAGAGAGTGTGCGCGTGTCTGAGAGAGTGTGCGCGTGTCTGAGAGAGTATGCGCGTGGCTGAGAGAGTGTGCGCGTGGCTGAGAGAGTGTGCGCGTAGCTGAGAGAGTGTGCGCGTGGCTGAGAGTGTGTGCGCTTGGCTGAGAGAGTGTGCGCGTGGCTGAGAGAGTGTGCGCGTGGCTGAGAGTGTGTGCGCGTGGCTGAGAGTGTGTGCGCATGTCTGAGAGAGTGTGCGCGTGTCTGAGAGAGTGTGCGCGTGTCTGAGAGAGTGTGCACGTGTCTGAGAGAGTGGGCGCGTGTCTGAGAGAGTGGGCGCGTGTCTGAGAGAGTGGGCGCGTGTCTGAGAGAGTGGGCGCGTGTCTGAGAGAGTGTGCGCGTGTCTGAGAGAGTGTGCGCGTGTCTGAGAGTGTGCGCGTGTCTGAGAGTGTGCGCGTGTCTAAGAGTGTGCGCGTGTCTGAGAGAGTGTGCGCGTGGCTGAGAGAGTGTGCACGTGGCTGAGAGAGTGTGCGCGTGGCTGAGAGAGTGCGCGCGTGGCTGAGAGAGTGCGCGCGTGGCTGAGAGAGTGCGCGCGTGGCTGAGAGAGTGCGCGCGTGGCTGAGAGAGTGCGCGCATGGCTGAGAGAGTGTGCGCGTGGCTGAGAGAGTGCGCGCGTGGCTGAGAGAGTGCGCGCGTGGCTGAGAGTGTGTGCGCGTGGCTGAGAGAGTGTGCGCGTGGCTGAGAGAGTGTGCGCGTGGCTGAGAGAGCGTGCGCGTGGCTGAGAGAGTGTGTGCGTGGCTGAGAGTGTGTGTGCATGGCTGAGAGAGTGTGTGCGTTTCTGAGAGAATGTGTGCGTGTCTGAGAGAGAGTGTGCGTGTCTGAGAGAGTGTGAGCGTGTGTGAGAGAGAGTGTGCGTGTGTAAGAGTGTGTGTGTGTGAGTGTGAGAGTGAGATTGTGTGTGTTTGTTGGAGAGAGAGAGTGTTTATATTTGGGAGAGAGAGAGACTGTGTGTGGTGAGAGGGTGAGAGTGTGTGTGTGTGTGTGAGAGAGAGTGAGTGTGTGTGAGAGAGAGAGGGAGTGTATGTGTGAGAGAGAGAGGGAATGTATGTGTGAGAGAGAGAGGGAGTGTATGTGTGAGAGCGAGAGGGAGTGTATGTGTGAGAGAGAGAGGGAGTGTATGTGTGAGAGAGAGAGGGAGTGTATGTGTGAGAGCGAGAGGGAGTGTATGTGTGAGAGCGAGAGGGAGTGTATGTGTGAGAGAGAGAGGGAGTGTGCGTGTGAGAGTGTGTGCGCGTGGCTGAGAGTGTGTGCGCTTGGCTGAGAGAGTGTGCGCGTGTCTGAGAGAGTGTGTGTGTCTGAGAGAGTGGGTGCGTTTCTGAGAGAGTGTGTGTGTGTCTGAGAGAGTGTGTACGTGTCAGAGAGGCTGTGTGCGTGTCTGAGACAGTGTGCGTGTCTGAGAGAGAGTGTGCATGTGTGACAGAGTGTGTGCGTGTGTGAGAGAGAGTGTGCGTGTGTGAGAGAGAGTGTGCGTGTGTGAGTGTGTAATTGTGTGTGAGAGAGAGTGTGTGTCGTGAGAGGGAGTGTGTGTGTGTGTGTGAGAGTGTGTGTGTGTGTGAGAGAATGAGAATGTGTGAGAGAGAATGAGAGTGTGAGAGAGAGAATGGGAGTGTGTTTGTGCGAGAGATAGTGAGTGACTGTGTGTGACAGTGAGAGTGAGTGAGTGTGTGTCAGTGAGAGATTGTGTGTGTGTGCGAGAGAGCAAGTGTGTATGTGTGTGAGAGTGAGAGTGTGAGAGAGAGAGTGTGTGTGTTTGTGTGTGAGAGAGAGTGAGTGTATGTGTGAGAGAGAGAGGGAGTGTATGTGTGAGAGAGAGAGGGAGTGTGTGCATGTCTGAGAGAGTGTGTGCGTGTCTGAGAGAGTGTGCGCGTGTCTGAGAGAGTGTGCGCGTGTCTGAGAGAGTGTGCGCGTGTCTGAGAGAGTGTGCGCGTGGCTGAGAGAGTATGCGCGTGGCTGAGAGAGTGTGCGCGTGGCTGAGAGAGTGTGCGCGTGGCTGAGAGAGTGTGCGCGTGGCTGAGAGAGTGCGCGCGTGGCTGAGAGAGTGCGCGCGTGGCTGAGAGAGTGCGCGCGTGGCTGAGAGAGTGCGCGCGTGGCTGAGAGAGTGCGCGCGTGGCTGAGAGAGTGCGCGCGTGGCTGAGAGAGTGTGCGCGTGGCTGAGAGAGTGCGCGCGTGGCTGAGAGAGTGCACGCGTGGCTGAGAGAGTGTGCGCGTGGCTGAGAGAGTGTGCGCGTGGCTGAGAGTGTGTGTGCGTGGCTGAGAGAGTGTGTGCGTGTCTGAGAGAATGTGTGCGTGTCTGAGAGAGAGTGTGCGTGTCTGAGAGAGTGTGAGCGTGTGTGAGAGAGAGTGTGCGTGTGTAAGAGAGTGTGTGTGTGAGTGTGAGAGTGAGATTGTGTGTGTTTGTTGGAGAGAGAGAGTGTTTATATTTGGGAGAGAGAGAGACTGTGTGTGGTGAGAGGGTGAGAGTGTGTGTGTGTGTGTGAGAGAGAGTGAGTGTGTGTGAGAGAGAGAGGGAGTGTATGTGTGAGAGAGGGAATGTATGTGTGAGAGAGAGAGGGAGTGTATGTGTGAGAGAGAGAGGGAGTGTATGTGTGAGAGAGAGAGGGAGTGTATGTGTGAGAGCGAGAGGGAGTGTATGTGTGAGAGCGAGAGGGAGTGTATGTGTGAGAGAGAGAGGGAGTGTGCGTGTGAGAGTGTGTGCGCGTGGCTGAGAGTGTGTGCGCTTGGCTGAGAGAGTGTGCGCGTGTCTGAGAGAGTGTGTGAGTGTCTGAGAGAGTGTGTGCGTTTCTGAGAGAGTGTGTGCGTTTCTGAGAGAGTGTGTGCGTTTCTGAGAGAGTGTGTGTGTGTCTGAGAGAGTGTGTACGTGTCAGAGAGGCTGTGTGCGTGTCTGAGACAGTGTGCGTGTCTGAGACAGTGTGCGTGTCTGAGAGAGAGTGTGCATGTGTGACAGAGTGTGTGCGTGTGTGAGAGAGAGTGTGCGTGTGTGAGAGAGAGTGTGCGTGTGTGAGTGTGTAATTGTGTGTGAGAGAGAGTGTGTGTCGTGAGAGGGAGAGTGTGTGTGTGTGTGAGAGAGTGTGTGTGTGTGTGAGAGAATGAGAATGTGTGAGAGAGAATGAGAGTGTGAGAGAGAGAATGGGAGTGTGAGAGAGAGAATGGGAGTGTGTTTGTGCAAGAGATAGTGAGTGACTGTGTGTGACAGTGAGAGTGAGTGAGTGTGTGTCAGTGAGAGATTGTGTGTGTGTGCGAGAGAGCAAGTGTGTATGTGTGTGAGAGAGTGAGAGTGTGAGAGAGAGAGTGTGTGTGTTTGTGTGTGAGAGAGAGAGTGTATGTGTGAGAGAGAGAGGGAGTGTATGTGTAAGAGAGAGAGAGAGAGTGTGTGCAAGTCTGAGAGAGTGTGTGCGTGTCTGAGAGAGTGTGCACGTGTCTGAGAGAGTGTGCGCATGTCTGAGAGAGTGTGCGCGTGTCTGAGAGAGTGTGCGCGTGTCTGAGAGAGTGTGCGCGTGTCTGAGAGAGTGTGCGCGTGTCTGAGAGAGTGTGCGCGTGTCTGAGAGAGTATGCGCGTGGCTGAGAGAGTGTGCGCGTGGCTGAGAGAGTGTGCGCGTAGCTGAGAGAGTGTGCGCGTGGCTGAGAGAGTGTGCGCGTGGCTGAGAGTGTGTGCGCTTGGCTGAGAGAGTGTGCGCGTGGCTGAGAGAGTGTGCGCGTGGCTGAGAGTGTGTGCGCGTGGCTGAGAGTGTGTGCGCATGTCTGAGAGAGTGTGCGCGTGTCTGAGAGAGTGTGCGCGTGTCTGAGAGAGTGTGCACGTGTCTGAGAGAGTGGGCGCGTGTCTGAGAGAGTGGGCGCGTGTCTGAGAGAGTGGGCGCGTGTCTGAGAGAGTGGGCGCGTGTCTGAGAGAGTGTGCGCGTGTCTGAGAGAGTGTGCGCGTGTCTGAGAGTGTGCGCGTGTCTGAGAGTGTGCGCGTGTCTGAGAGTGTGCGCGTGTCTGAGAGAGTGTGCGCGTGGCTGAGAGAGTGTGCACGTGGCTGAGAGAGTGTGCGCGTCGCTGAGAGAGTGCGCGCGTGGCTGAGAGAGTGCGCGCGTGGCTGAGAGAGTGCGCGCGTGGCTGAGAGAGTGCGCGCGTGGCTGAGAGAGTGCGCGCATGGCTGAGAGAGTGTGCGCGTGGCTGAGAGAGTGCGCGCGTGGCTGAGAGAGTGCGCGCGTGGCTGAGAGTGTGTGCGCGTGGCTGAGAGAGTGTGCGCGTGGCTGAGAGAGTGTGCGCGTGGCTGAGAGAGCGTGCGCGTGGCTGAGAGAGTGTGTGCGTGGCTGAGAGTGTGTGTGCATGGCTGAGAGAGTGTGTGCGTTTCTGAGAGAATGTGTGCGTGTCTGAGAGAGAGTGTGCGTGTCTGAGAGAGTGTGAGCGTGTGTGAGAGAGAGTGTGCGTGTGTAAGAGTGTGTGTGTGTGAGTGTGAGAGTGAGATTGTGTGTGTTTGTTGGAGAGAGAGAGTGTTTATATTTGGGAGAGAGAGAGACTGTGTGTGGTGAGAGGGTGAGAGTGTGTGTGTGTGTGTGAGAGAGAGTGAGTGTGTGTGAGAGAGAGAGGGAGTGTATGTGTGAGAGAGAGAGGGAATGTATGTGTGAGAGAGAGAGGGAGTGTATGTGTGAGAGCGAGAGGGAGTGTATGTGTGAGAGAGAGAGGGAGTGTATGTGTGAGAGAGAGAGGGAGTGTATGTGTGAGAGCGAGAGGGAGTGTATGTGTGAGAGCGAGAGGGAGTGTATGTGTGAGAGAGAGAGGGAGTGTGCGTGTGAGAGTGTGTGCGCGTGGCTGAGAGTGTGTGCGCTTGGCTGAGAGAGTGTGCGCGTGTCTGAGAGAGTGTGTGTGTCTGAGAGAGTGTGTGCGTTTCTGAGAGAGTGTGTGTGTGTCTGAGAGAGTGTGTACGTGTCAGAGAGGCTGTGTGCGTGTCTGAGACAGTGTGCGTGTCTGAGAGAGAGTGTGCATGTGTGACAGAGTGTGTGCGTGTGTGAGAGAGAGTGTGCGTGTGTGAGAGAGAGTGTGCGTGTGTGAGTGTGTAATTGTGTGTGAGAGAGAGTGTGTGTCGTGAGAGGGAGTGTGTGTGTGTGTGTGAGAGTGTGTGTGTGTGTGAGAGAATGAGAATGTGTGAGAGAGAATGAGAGTGTGAGAGAGAGAATGGGAGTGTGTTTGTGCGAGAGATAGTGAGTGACTGTGTGTGACAGTGAGAGTGAGTGAGTGTGTGTCAGTGAGAGATTGTGTGTGTGTGCGAGAGAGCAAGTGTGTATGTGTGTGAGAGTGAGAGTGTGAGAGAGAGAGTGTGTGTGTTTGTGTGTGAGAGAGAGTGAGTGTATGTGTGAGAGAGAGAGGGAGTGTATGTGTGAGAGAGAGAGAGAGTGTGTGCATGTCTGAGAGAGTGTGTGCGTGTCTGAGAGAGTGTGCGCGTGTCTGAGAGAGTGTGCGCGTGTCTGAGAGAGTGTGCGCGTGGCTGAGAGAGTGTGCGCGTGGCTGAGAGAGTATGCGCGTGGCTGAGAGAGTGTGCGCGTGGCTGAGAGAGTGTGCGCGTGGCTGAGAGAGTGTGCGCGTGGCTGAGAGAGTGCGCGCGTGGCTGAGAGAGTGCGCGCGTGGCTGAGAGAGTGCGCGCGTGGCTGAGAGAGTGCGCGCATGGCTGAGAGAGTGTGCGCGTGGCTGAGAGAGTGCGCGCGTGGCTGAGAGAGTGCGCGCGTGGCTGAGAGTGTGTGCGCGTGGCTGAGAGAGTGTGCGCGTGGCTGAGAGAGTGTGCGCGTGGCTGAGAGAGCGTGCGCGTGGCTGAGAGAGTGTGTGCGTGGCTGAGAGTGTGTGTGCATGGCTGAGAGAGTGTGTGCGTTTCTGAGAGAATGTGTGCGTGTCTGAGAGAGAGTGTGCGTGTCTGAGAGAGTGTGAGCGTGTGTGAGAGAGAGTGTGCGTGTGTAAGAGTGTGTGTGTGTGAGTGTGAGAGTGAGATTGTGTGTGTTTGTTGGAGAGAGAGAGTGTTTATATTTGGGAGAGAGAGAGACTGTGTGTGGTGAGAGGGTGAGAGTGTGTGTGTGTGTGTGAGAGAGAGTGAGTGTGTGTGAGAGAGAGAGGGAGTGTATGTGTGAGAGAGAGAGGGAATGTATGTGTGAGAGAGAGAGGGAGTGTATGTGTGAGAGCGAGAGGGAGTGTATGTGTGAGAGAGAGAGGGAGTGTATGTGTGAGAGAGAGAGGGAGTGTATGTGTGAGAGCGAGAGGGAGTGTATGTGTGAGAGCGAGAGGGAGTGTATGTGTGAGAGAGAGAGGGAGTGTGCGTGTGAGAGTGTGTGCGCGTGGCTGAGAGTGTGTGCGCTTGGCTGAGAGAGTGTGCGCGTGTCTGAGAGAGTGTGTGTGTCTGAGAGAGTGTGTGCGTTTCTGAGAGAGTGTGTGTGTGTCTGAGAGAGTGTGTACGTGTCAGAGAGGCTGTGTGCGTGTCTGAGACAGTGTGCGTGTCTGAGAGAGAGTGTGCATGTGTGACAGAGTGTGTGCGTGTGTGAGAGAGAGTGTGCGTGTGTGAGAGAGAGTGTGCGTGTGTGAGTGTGTAATTGTGTGTGAGAGAGAGTGTGTGTCGTGAGAGGGAGTGTGTGTGTGTGTGTGAGAGTGTGTGTGTGTGTGAGAGAATGAGAATGTGTGAGAGAGAAT
>NC_054473.1:79319985-79324985 GCF_017639515.1 Carcharodon carcharias
GTGTGAGAGAGAGAGAGAGAGAGAGAGAGTGTGCGTGTGTGTGTGAGAGAGAGAGAGAGTGTGTGTGTGTGTGAGAGAGAGTGTGTGTGTGTGAGAGAGCGCGCATGTGTGAGAGAGAGTGTGCGTGTGTGAGAGTGTGCGTGTGCAGGAGAGTGTGTGTGTGAGTGTGAGAGTGAGATTGTGTGTGTGTTGGAGAGAGAGTGTTTATGTGGGAGAGAGTGAGAGAGTGTGTGTGGTGAGAGGGAGAGAGAGTGTGTGTGTGTGTGTGAGAGAGAGAGAAAGTGTATGTGAGGGAGTGTGTGTGTGAGAGAGAGTGTGTGCGTGTGTGAGAGTGTGTGAAAGTGTGCATGTGTGAGAGAGAGATTGTGCATATGTGAGAGAGTGTGCATGTGTGAGAGAGAGCGAGTGTGCATGTGAGAGAGTGAGTGTGCGTGTGAGAGATAGTGTGCATGTGAGACAGAGTGTGCATATGAGAGTGTGTGCGCTGTGTAGGAGAGTGTTTGTGGGTGAGCGTGAGTGTGCGTGTCTGAGAGAGTGTGTGCGTGTCTGAGAGAGTGTGTGCGTGTCTGAGAGAGTGTGTGCGTGTCTGAGAGAGTGTGTGCGTGTCTGAGAGAGTGTGTGCATGTCTGAGAGAGTGTGCATGTCTGAGAGAGTGTGTGCGTGTCTGAGAGAGTGTATGCGTTTCTGAGAGTGTGTGCGTGTCTGAGAGAGAGTGTGCGTGTGTGAGAGAGTGTGTGTGTGAGAGGGAGTGTGTGCGTGTGTGAGAGAGAGTCTGTGAGAGTGTGCATGTGTGAGAGAGAGATTGTGCATATGTGAGAGTGAGAGTTTGCATGTGTGAGAGAGAGAGTGTGCGTGTGAGAGAGAGTGTGCATGTGAGAGATTGAGTGTGCGTGTGAGAGAATGAGTGTGCGTGTGAGAGAATGAGTGCGCGTGTGAGAGAATGAGTGCGCGTGTGAGAGAATGAGTGCGCGTGTGAGAGAATGAGTGCGCGTGTGAGAGAATGAGTGTGCGTGTGAGACAGTGTGCGTGTGAGAGATAGTGCGCGTGTGAGAGATAGTGTGCGTGTGAGAGAGAGTGTGCGTGTGAGAGAGAGTGTGCGTATGAGAGAGTGTGCATGTGAGAGAGAGTGTGCATGTGAGAGAGAGTGTGCATGTGAGAGAGAGTGTGCATGTGAGAGAGAGTGTGCATGTGAGAGAGAGTGTGTGTGTGAGAGAGTGTGCGTGTGAGAGACAGTGTGTGTGAGAGAGACTGTGTGCGTGTGTGATAGAGAGTGTGCGTGTGTGAGAGTATGCGTGTGCAGGAGAGTGTGTGTGTGAGAGTGAGATTGTGTGTGTGCGTGTGTGTTGGAGAGAGAGAGTGTGTTTATGTGGGAGAGAGAGAGTGTTTGTGGTGAGAGGGGGAGAGAGTGTGTGTGTGTGAGTGAGAGAGAAAGAGAGTGTGTGTGTATGAGAGAGAGTGTGCGTGTGAAAGAGTGAGTGTGCGTATGAGAGAGAGAGTGCGTATGAGAGAGTGTGCATGTGAGAGTGTGCGTGTGAGAGAGTGTGCGTGTGTGAGAGAGAGTGTGTGTGTGAGAGAGAGAGTGTGTGTGTGTGAGAGAGTGTGCATGTGAGAGAGAGTGTGCGTGTGTGAGAGTGTGCGTGTGCAGGAGAGTATGTTTGTGAGTGTGAGAGTGAGATTGTGTGTGTGTTGGAGAGAGAGAGTGTGTTTATGTGGGAGTGAGTGAGAGAGTGTGTGTGGTGAGAGGGAGAGAGAGTGTGTGTGTGTGTGTGTGTGTGTGTGTGTGTGTGTGAGAGAGAGAGGGTGTGTGCGTGTGAGAGGGAGTGTGCGAGTGAAAGAGTGTGTTTGTGCAAGAGAGAGAATGTGTGTGTGTGAGATAGAGTGTGTGTGTGTGAGAGAGAATGAGAGTGTGTGAGAGAATAAGAGTGTGTGTGAGAGAGAATGAGAGTGTGTGTGTGAGAGAGAGTGAGTGAGTGTGTGTGACAGTGAGAGTGAGTGAGTGTGTGTCAGTGAGAGATTGTGTATGTGTGCGAGAGAGCAAGTGTGTATGTGTATGAGAGAGTGAGAGTGTGAGAGAGAGAGTGTGTTTGTTTGTGTGTGAGAGAGAGTGAGTGTGTGTGAGAGAGAGAGGGAGTGTATGTGTGAGAGAGAGAGGGAGTTTATGTGTGAGAGAGAGAGGGAGTGTATGCGTGAGAGAGAAAGTGTGTGTGTGAGAGAGAGTGTGTGAGAGTGTGTGCATGTGTGAGAGAGTGTGTGCGTGTGTGAGAGTGTGTGCGTGTGTGAGAGAGAGTGTGTGCGTGTGTGAGAGAGAGTGTGTGCGTGTGTGAGAGAGAGTGTGTGCGTGCGTGAGAGAGAGTGTGTGCGTGTGTGAGAGAGAGTGTGTGCGTGTGTGAGAGAGAGTGTGTGCGTGTGTGAGAGAGAGTGTGTGCGTGTGTGAGAGTGTGTGTGTGTCTGTGTTTGATAGGGGGTGTGTGTGTGTGTGAGAGAGAGTGTGGGTGTGTGAGAGCGTGGGTGTTTGTGAGAGAGAATGTTTTTGTGTGAGAGAGAGTGTGTGTGTGTGAGAGAGAGAGTGTGAGTGTGTGTGTGAGAGTGTGTGTGAGAGAGAGTGTGGGTGTGTGAGAGAGTGTGGGTGTGTGAGAGCGTGGGTGTTTGTGAGAATGTGGGTGTTTGTGAGAGAGAATGTTTGCATGTGAGAGAGAGTGAGTGTGTGTGTGTGAGAGAGTGTGTGAATGTGTGAGAGTGTGTGTGAGATAGAGAGTGTGTGTGTGAGATAGAGAATGTGTTTGTGTGTGAGAGTGTGTGTGTGTGTGAGAGAGTGTGTGTTTGAGACGGTGTGTGTGTGTCTGAGAGAGTGTGGGGTGTGTGTGAGAGTGTGGGTGTTTGTGAGAGAGAATGTGTGTGTGTGAGAGAGTGTGTGAGAGAGAGGGTGTGTGAGAGAGAGAAAGAGTGTGTGCGAGAGAGAGTGTGTGTGTGAGAGAGAGTGTGTGTGTGAGAGAGAGAGAGCGTGTGAGAGAGAGAGAGCGTGTGAGAGAGAGAGAGCGTGTGAGAGAGAGAAAGTGTGAGAGAGTGTGTGTGTATGAGATAGAGAGTGCATGTGAGAGAAAGTACATGTGTGAGAGAGTGCGTTTGTGAGAGAGTGCGTTTGTGAGAGTGTGTGTGTGAGAGAGAGAGAGTGTGTGTGTGTGTGAGAGAGGGAGTGTGACTGTGTGTGTGAAAGAGAGAGTGTGTGTGTGCGAGAGAGCAAGTATATGCATGTGCAAGAGAGCGAGTATATGTGTGTGAGAGAGGGAGTGTGTGTGAGAGACAGAGAGAGAGTGTGTGAGAGAGAAAGGGAGTGTATGTGTGAGAGAGAGGGAGTGTGTTTGTGTGTGTGAGAGAGAGAGAGTGTGTTTGTGTGTGAGAGAGAGTGTGTGCGTGTCTGAGAGAGTGTGTGCGTGTCTGAGAGAGTGTGTGCGTGTCTGAGAGAGTGTGTGCATGTCTGAGAGAGTGTGTGTGTGTCTGAGAGAGTGTGTGCGTGTCTGAGAGAGTGTGTGCGTGTCTGAGAGAGTGTGTGCGTGTCTGAGAGAGTGTGTGCGTGTCTGAGAGAGTGTGTGCGTGTCGGAGAGAGTGTGTGCGTGTCGGAGAGTGTGTGTGCGTGTCTGAGAGAGTGTGTGCGTGTCTGAGAGAGTGTGTGCGTGTCTGAGAGAGTGTATGCGTTTCTGAGAGAGTGTGTGCGTGTCTGAGAGAGAGTGTGCGTATGTGAGAAAGAGAGTGTGTGTGTGAGAGAGAGTGTGCGTGTGAGAGAGAGTGTGTGTGTGAGAGGGAGTGTGTGCGTGTGTGAGAGAGTGTGTGTGAGAGTGTGCATGTGTGAGAGAGAGTGTGCGTGTCTGAGAGAGTGTGTGCGTGTGTGAGAGTGTGCGTGTGTGAGAGAGTGTGTGTGTGAGTGTGAGAGTGAGATTGTGTGTGTTTATTGGAGAGAGAGAGTGTTTATATGTGGCAGAGAGAGAGACGGTGTGTGGTGAGAGGGTGAGTGTGTGTGTGTGTGTGTGTGTGTGTGAGAGAGAGTGAGTGTGTGTGAGAGTGAGTGTCTGTGAGAGAGAGAGGGAGTGTATGTGCGAGAGAGAGAAGGAGTGTATGTGTGAGAGAGAGAGGGAGTGTATGTGTGAGAGAGAGAGGGAGTGTATGTGTGAGAGAGAGAGGGAGTGTATGTGTGAGAGGGAGTGTATGTGTAAGAGAGAGAGTGTGTGTGTCTGAGAGAGTGTGTGCTTGTCTGAGAGAGTGTGTGCTTGTCTGAGAGAGTGTGTGCTTGTCTGAGAGTGTGCGTGTGTGAGAGAGTGTGCGTATGAGAGAGTGTGCATGTGAGAGAGAGTGTGCATGTGAGAAAGAGTGTGTGTGTGAAAGAGTGTGCGTGTGAGAGACAGTGTGTGTGTGATAGACTGTGTGCGTGTGTGATAGAGAGTGTGCGTGTGTGAGAGTGTGCGTGTGCAGGAGAGTGTGTGTGTGAGAGTGAGATTGTGTGTGTGTGTTTGTGTTGGAGAGAGAGAGTGTGCTTATGTGGGAGAGAGAGAGTGTTTGTGGTGAGAGGGAGAGAGAGTGTGTGTGTGTGAGTGAGACAGAGAGAGGGTGTGTGTGTATGAGAGAGAGTGTGCGTGTGAAAGAATGAGTGTGCGTATGAGAGAGAGTGCGTATGAGAGAGAGAGTGTGCATGTGAGCGTGTGCGTGTGAGAGAGTGTGCGTGTGTGAGAGAGAGTGCGCGTGTGTGAGTGTGAGAGAGAGTGTGTGTGTGTGAGAGAGTGCGCATGTGTGAGAGAGAGTGCGCGTGTGTGAGAGTGTGCGTGTGCAGGAGAGTGTGTGTGTGAGTGTGAGAGTGAGATTGTGTGTGTGTTGGAGAGAGAGTGTGTGTTTATGTGAGAGAGAGTGAGAGAGTGTGTGTGGTGAGAGGGAGAGAGAGTGTGTGTGTGTGTGTGAGAGAGAGAGAAAGTGTATGTGAGGGAGTGTGTGTGAGAGAGAGTGTGTGCGTGTGT
>NC_054473.1:79332485-79334985 GCF_017639515.1 Carcharodon carcharias
TGCGTGTGTGACAGGGAGTGTGCGTGTGTGAGAGAGAGTGTGCGTGTGTGAGAGAGAGTGTGCGTGTGTGAGAGAGAGTGTGCATGTGTGGGAGAGAGTGTGCGTGTGCAAGAGAGTGTGTGGCGTGAGAGGGAGAGTGTGTGTGTGTGTGAGAGAGAGTGTGTGTGTGTGTGAGAGAGAATGAGAATGTGTGAGAACGAATGAGAGTGTGAGACAGAGAATGGGAGTGTGTTTGTGCGAGAGATAGTGAGTGACTTTGTGTGACAGTGAAAGTGAGTGAGTGTGTGTGTGTGAGAGAGCAAGTGTGTATGTGTGTGAGAGAGTGAGAGAGTGAGAGAGAGAGTGTGTGTGTTTGTGTGTGAGAGAGAGTGAGTGTATGTGTGAGAGAGAGAGGGAGTGTGTGCGTGTCTGAGAGAGTGTGTGCGTGTCTGAGAGAGAGTGCGCGTGGCTGAGAGAGTGTGCGCGTGGCTGAGAGAGTGTGCGCGTGGCTGAGAGAGTGGGCGCGTCGCTGAGAGAGTGGGCGCGTCGCTGAGAGAGTGGGCGCGTGGCTGAGAGAGTGGGCGCGTGGCTGAGAGAGTGGGCGCGTGGCTGAGAGAGTGTGCGCGTGGCTGAGAGAGTGTGCGTGTGTCTGAGAGAGTGTGCGCGTGCCTGAGAGAGTGTGCGCGTGCCTGAGAGAGTGTGCGCGTGGTTGAGAGAGTGTGCGCGTGGCTGAGAGAGTGTGCGCGTGGCTGAGAGAGTGTGCGCGTGGCTGAGAGAGTGTGCGCGTGGCTGAGAGAGTGTGCGCGTGGCTGAGAGAGTGTGCGCGTGGCTAAGAGAGTGTGCGTGTGGCTGAGAGAGCGTGTGCGTGTCTGAGAAAGTGTGTGCGTGTCTGAGAGAGTGTGTGCGTGTCTGAGAGGGTGTGTGTGTCTCTGAGAGAGTGTGCGTGTCTGAGAGAGAGTGTGTATGTGTGAGAGAGAGAGTGTGTGTGTGAGAGAGAGTGTGTGTGTGAGTGTGTGAGAGAGAGAGTGTATGTGAGTGTGTGAGAGAGAGAGTGTGCGTGTGTGAGAGAGTGTGTGTGAGTGTGCATGTGTGAGAGAGCGAGTGTGCGTGTGAGAGTGTGAGTGTGTGTGAGAGAGTGAGTGTGTGTGTGAGAGAGTGTGTGTGTGTGTGAGAGAGTGAGTGTGTGTGTGAGAGAGTGAGTGAGTGTGTGTGTGAGAGAATGAGTGTCGTGTGAGAGAATGAGTGTGCGTGTGAGAGAATGAGTGTGCGTGTGAGAGAGAGTGTGTGCATGTGAGTGAGAGTGTGCATGTGAGAGAGAGTGTGCGTGTATGAGAGAGTGTGTGTGTGAGTGAGATTGTGTGTGTGTGTTGGAGAGAGAGAGAGAGTGTGTTTATGTGTGAGAGATTGTGTGCATTGAGAGGGAGAGAGAGAGTGTGTGAGTGTGTGTGTGTGTGTGTGTGTGTGTGTGTGTGAGAGAGAGAGAAAATGTGTGTGAGGGAGTGTGTGTGTGAGAGAGTGTGTGTGTGAGAGAGAGTGTGTGTGAGAGAGAGTGTGTGTGAGAGAGAGTGTGTGTGAGAGTGTGTGCGTGTGTGAGAGAGAGTGTGTGAAAGTGTGCATGTGTGAGAGAGATTGTGCATATGTGAGAGAGTGTGCATGTGTGAGAGAGAGCGAGTGTGCGTGTGAGAGAGTGAGTGTGCATGTGAGAGATAGCGTGCATGTGAGACAGAGTGTGCATGTGAGAGTGTGTGCGTGTGTAGGAGAGTGTTTGTGGGTGAGCGTGAGTGTGTGAGAGAGAGTGTGTGTGCGTGTCTGAGAGAGTGTGTGCGTGTCTGAGAGAGTGTGTGCGTGTCTGAGAGAGTGTGTGCGTGTCTGAGAGAGTGTGTGCGTGTCTGAGACAGTGTGTGCGTGTCTGAGACAGTGTGTGCGTGTCTGAGACAGTGTGCGTGTCTGAGAGAGAGTGTGCGTGTCTGAGAGAGAGTGTGCGTGTCTGAGAGAGAGTGTGCGTGTCTGAGAGAGAGTGTGCTTGTGTGAGAGAGAGTGTGCGTGTGTGAGAGAGAGTGTGCGTGTGTGAGAGAGAGTGTGCATGTGTGAGAGAGAGTGTGCGTGTGCAAGAGAGTGTGTGTCGTGAGAGAGAGAGTGTGTGTGTGTGTGAGAGAGAGTGTGTATGTGTGTGAGAGAGTGAGAGTGTGAGAGAGAGAGTGTGTGTGTTTGTGTGTGAGAGAGTGAGTGTATGTGTGAGAGAGAGAGGGAGTGTATGTGTGAGAGAGAGAGGGAGTGTATGTGTGAGAGAGAGAGGGAGTGTGTGCGTGTCTGAGAGAGTGTGTGCGTGTCTGAGAGAGAGTGTGCGTGTCTGAGAGAGAGTGTGCGTGTCTGAGAGAGTGTGTGCGTGTCTGAGAGAGTGTGTGCGTGTCTGAGAGAGTGTGTGCGTGTCTGAGAGAGTGTTTGCGTGTCTGAGAAAGTGTGTGCGTGTCTGAGTGAGTGTGCGTGTGTCTGAGAGAGTGTGTGCGTGTCTCAGAGAGTG